>NC_091550.1:6247824-6252824 GCF_042767895.1 Penaeus vannamei
GAGAGAGAGGGGAAGGGCGAGTGTTGTAATGAGAGAGAGGGGAAAAGAGGAGGGGTGAATGTTGTAGGGAGAAAGAGAGAGAGATAAGGAAAGGGGAGGGGTGATAGGCATAGAGGGGGGGGGGAAGGGAGAGAGAGGGAGAGGTTAATGGTGGCCTGTAGGGGGGAGAAGGACGAATGTTGCAGGGAGAAAGAGAAAGAGGCAGAGAGCGTGAGTGCTATAGAGAGAGGGGGAAGGGAGAGATAGAGGGTGAATGCAGCAGGGAGTGAGAGGGAAAAGAGGTAGAGAGGGACGTACGAGTGAGCGAGAGGATGCGATCGGTGACCGGGAGAAATGTGAGTGAGAGAGGAAGACAAATGTAAACGCGCGAATGATAGTGACGAGAGAGAAATAAATAAAC
Organism: Penaeus vannamei; assembly: GCF_042767895.1. NCBI lineage: Eukaryota > Metazoa > Arthropoda > Malacostraca > Decapoda > Penaeidae > Penaeus > Penaeus vannamei. The sequence continues at coordinate 6,248,225 of NC_091550.1, forward strand.
AGATAGACAAGAGAAGAACCGATAATAACGTGCAATGAGGTATAAGTAAAATGTATTTTCACTGAGCAATTGACTTCTTCCGATGTTCCATTAAATCTAAATTACATATTCAAATGAGATAGGAAAGGCAAATGACCTAAAGAGTCAGCTGATGTTCTTAACCTTTGACCCTTTCGGCATAATTATCCTTGCTTGATTTGGATGTATAATTCTGATAAAGGTATATTAAATTGCATTAATTACATCTCTTGGGTTGTGAAATAATGTGTTATCACTTATGATTTTTTTTCTTCTTCTAAATAGGCTTAAACGAAATTAGTGACATATAAGTACGTTGAGCAAGAAAGGCAAGTTGCAAACCACAATTATTACATGACAAAAGTAATGCAGCTCTTGTCCAGAATTTCCTTGGTATTGTTATTTGTTATTCCTTGGTTTTATTTAAATAATTATTTCCCAAAAATTAAAGAAGTAAAACACGTCACAACTTTCTTACCAAGAGCCCAAGAACCATGAAAGAAAAATGCATAGAACGCATCTGATTGAAGAATCCCTGAATTATATACTAAAGCACATTATCAAAGAAATTCCCGGGAGGATCTTTTACCTGGTCGAAGATGGTTCCTTCGCCGCAGATGAAGGAGAACATCCTGGTGAAGAAGTTCCCTTCGGGGTCCTGGTACGGGTGGCAGATGTGGAAGATGGCGCAGCCGTTGGCCTGGTCGGCGTAGTAGCCGTAGCCCAGGTTGGAGCAGCTGTTGGAAAAGGGCATAGTTGGGAGAGTTAAGTAAAGTGGAGGCAGGTAGACAGGCACATAGACAGACAGGTAGACAGACAACAACACACACACATACGCATAGTATTCGCATCCCAGATTGGAGCAGCTATTGGAGGGGCACGGGGGGAGAGGTCAGTATGGCGGGGGTAAACAGACAGCCAGATAGACAGGCAGGCAGACATACATGCATACTGCACACTGATCCCTGGCAAGAGCTAGGACGGGGTCTGCTTCCGAAGACTTTGATTTTTGGCACACACAGAAGCACGCAAACGATAATAATAATAATAAACACTAAACCCAATATTGTGTGTTTCACTGCCATTTTTCTTTTCTTTTTTTACACTGCATAATTGCACCTATCTCTCTCTCTCTCTCTCTCTCTCTCTCTCTTTCTCTCTCTCTCTCTCTCTCTCTCTCTCTCTCTCTCTCTATCTATCTATCTATCTATCTCTCTCTCTCTCTCTCTCTCTCTCTCTCTCTCTCTCTCTCTCTTACTCTCTCTCTAATTCCATCACCGAAAAAGCAAAGAACTCGTCCGAATCCTCACTCGAAGCCCGTGTTGATGTTCCCGACGATCCTCGAGGCGTTCGACGGGAGTTCGTAGGCGAAGGGGGTGGAGTCTCGCTTCACGAGGCGGGGCAAGGCGGAGGCCACGCCCACCGAAACCACGCCCACTGCAAGAGAAAGCGAACGTCATGGGAGCGGAAGGGTGGGGCTGCCTGTATGCCCTTTCTTCTTGTTAGGGGCGTGGCGGTTCAGCTGAATTGTGACATTAGCTAATCGAAGAGGAAAAGTTGATTTCATTGTTTTGTTTTCCTGTAAAATATTTCGTGGTTGTTTATATGCCTATTTATACACTGATTACCGACACATATATGGGTATGTATACGTCTATATATACATGCATGTGTGTGTATATGCGTGCGTGTGTGTGTGTGTGTGTGTGTATGCGTGCGTGTGTGTGTGTGTGTGTGCGTGCGTGCGTGTGTATGTGTGTGTGTGTGTCTTCACACCTTATTTTGCTTTTCGTTACATACCCAAAAGCAGGACCTTTGCCGCGACCATGATGATGCTGTCACAGGAGATGGGATGAGAGAGATATTTCTAGATACAAAAAACGGGGGAAGGATCCAGTGAAGATGCTGCGCCAGTGGGTGTTCGAGATCGTCTGCCTTCCCGGCGCCCGATCCTGGCTCTTATACCCGGCTGGAGAGAGAGAGGACTGGATTCCGCCAAGGTCTTTAAGGATTTTGAGAAAGAGGTTCCAAGGCGCTTGACCATTTGATCTAATCCTCTATATTTTTTTCTTCAAATCGTCTATACTTTGTGGGTAATCGACATTGTGTTTTTTTTTTTTTTTCTTCTTCTTCTTTCTTTCTTTCTTCCTTCTATCTTTTCCTTCCATCTTATATCCGGCTGAGGTGAGAGGACTGGATTCCGCCAAGGTCTTTAAGGATTTTGAGAAAGAGGTTCCAAGGCGTTTGACCGTTTGATCTAATCCTCTATATATATATATTTTTTTTTTCAAATCGTCTATACTTTGTTGGTAATCGACATTGTGTGTTTTTTTTCTTCTTCTTCTTTCTTTCTTCCTTCTATCTTTTCCTTCCATCTTATACCCGGCTGAGGAGAGAGAGAGGACTGGATTCCGCCAAGGTCCTTGAGGATTTTGAGAAAGAGGTTCCAAGGCGCTTGACCATTTGATCTAATCCTCTATATTTTTTTTTTTCAAATCGTCTATACTTTGTGGGTAATCGACATTGTGTTTTTTTTTTCTTCTTTCTTCCTTTCTTCTATCTTTTCCTTCCATCTTATACCCGGCTGAGGAGAGAGAGAGGACTGGATTCCGCCAAGGTCTTTAAGGATTTTGAGAAAGAGGTTCCAAGGCGTTTGACCGTTTGATCTAATCCTCTATATTTTTTTTTTTTTCAAATCGTCTATACTTTGTGGGTAATCGACATTGTGTTTTTTTTTTTTTTTTTCTTCTTCTTCTTTCTTTCTTTCTTCTATCTTTTCCTTCCATCTTATACCCGGCTGAGGAGAGAGGACGGAATTCTACTATGGTCTTTGAGGATTTTGAGAAAGAGGTTCCAAGGCGCTTGACCATTTGATCTAATCCTCTATATTTTTTTTTTTTTTCAAATCGTCTATACTTTGTGGGTAATCGACATTGTGTGTTTTTTTTCTTCTTCTTTCTTTCTTTCTTCTATCTTTTCCTTCCATCTTATACCCGGCTGGAGAGAGAGAGGACGGAATTCTACTATGGTCTTTGAGGATTTTGAGAAAGAGGTTCTATGGCGTTTGACCATTTGATCTAATCCTCTATATATTTTTTTTTTTTTTCAAATCGTCTATACTTTGTGGGTAATCGATATTGTTTTTTTTTCTTCTTTCTTTCTTTCTTTCTTCTATCTTTTCCTTCCATCTTATACCCGGCTGAGGAGAGAGGACTGGATTCCGCCAAGGTCTTTGAGGATTTTGAGAAAGAGGTTCCAAGGCGCTTGACCATTTGATCTAATCCTCTATATTTTTTTTTTTTTTTTTCAAATCGTCTATACTTTGTGGGTAATCGACATTGTGTTTTTTTTTCTTTCTTTCTTTCTTCTATCTTTTCCTTCCATCTTATACCCGGCTGAGGAGAGAGGACTGGATTCCGCCAAGGTCTTTAAGGATTTTGAGAAAGAGGTTCCAAGGCGTTTGACCATTTGATCTAATCCTCTATATTTTTTTTTTTTTCAAATCGTCTATACTTTGTGGGTAATCGACATTGTGTGTTTTTTTCTTTTTTTCTTTCTTCCTTTCTTCTATCTTTTCCTTCCATCTTATACCCGGCTGAGGAGAGAGGACTGGATTCTGTCAAGGTCTTTAAGGATTTTGAGAAAGAGGTTCCAAGGCGCTTGACCATTTGATCTAATCCTCTCTATTTTTTTTTTTTCCCCCAAATCGTCTATACTTTGTGGGTAATCGACATTGTGTTTTTTTTTTTTTCTTCTTCTTTCTTTCTTCCTTCTATCTTTTTCTTCCATCTTATACCCGGCTGAGGAGAGAGGACGGAATTCTACTGTCTTTAAGGATTTTGAGAAAGAGGTTCCAAGGCGCTTGACCATTTGATCTAATCCTCTATACTTATTCTTTTCTCTCCTTTGTGGATAATCGATATTGTTTTTTCCTTCTATTTTCTATCTTTTCCTTCCATCTTATTCCCAGATGGAGAGAGAGGACTGGATTCTGCCAAGTTCTTTAAGGGTTTCGAGAAAGAGGTTCCAAGAGGCTTGACCACTTAATCTAATCCCCTTTGTGAATAATCGATATTGCTTTGTTTTCTTTTCCTAACATTTTTTTTCCTTCTTCTTTTTCTTCTTCTTCTTCTTGGTCTTTCTTCTTCTTCTTCTTCTTGGTCTTTCTTCTTTTTCTTTTTGGTCTTTCGAAACTTTGGGAAAATTTCTTTTTTTCGTTGTAGGACTTTCAGGGGGAATAGAATAGTCAGTCAACCTGTATTAATTTGATTAAATGTATCAGTGGAATCATTTTATTACGCAAAGTATTAGTCTGTTTGTACTGATCTGACGTAATGCAATACTGTATTATTTTGATGTGATGTAATCTGAGTTAATGTATTAGCATATTAATGAGGTGTATTGTATTAGAATGTATGTTTAATTTTCTTCTTGTTTTTTTTTTCGTTTTCTTTGTCTTGTTTGGTCTTTGAGTGTTTATGATAATCTATTTATTTTGTATTTAAATTTATGATATTTTTAATTCTATACAAGGACCTTCCTTGGTTATCAGCATATTTCAGATAAAAATGTTCCTAAGGAA
>NC_091550.1:6255324-6262824 GCF_042767895.1 Penaeus vannamei
ATATATTTATTTATTTATATGCATATAAATATAAATAAATATATATACATATAGATATATATATGGATATATATATATATATATATATATATATATATATATATATATATATATATATATATATATATATATGCATATAAATATAAATAAATATATATACATATAGATATATATATGGATATATATATGGATATATATATATGGGTATATATATATGGATATATATGTATATATATATATATATATATATATATATATATATATATATATATATATATATATATATATATATATGTATGTATAAATATATATATATATATATATGATATATATGATATATATAATATATAATATATATATATATATATATGTATATATATATATATATATATATATATATATATATATATATATATATATATATATGTATATATATATATATATATAATGTTTGTGAGCGTGTGTATATTTACAATTGTAGGGTTATCAACATTATTGTCATTGTTTTATTTCTTTTTCCTTTTTCCATTTTCTTTTTATTTCTTCCCCTCCCTTCTTTTGTTCTTCATTTTTCTCTCTTATTCGTCTTCTTCTTTTCCTGTGCCACTTTTATCCTTTCCTTACTATCCTCTTCGTGTTAAAAGCGTCACATATTTATTTCATTTTCCTTTCAGGGTAAAGTAAAATAAGGCTTTGATGTATTTCGTTTTATTTCACATAATTATAGTATTTACAAATGAGAAGCGGCGATGCGTAGAAGAAATAGAAGGAAGAGTGGGAAAAAATATATGATGATATCCATTTAAACCATTCCCAAGCATGACGATCTGAAACCCATTGTTTTCGTTGTATTTTCTTACGTTTTCGAGGAATGAAAACCGAACGAAAAACAATAAAAAGAGTGGGAAACTGATGTGGAAAAAACGTATATAAAAAAGAATGAAAGATGAAGAAGAAAAAAAAAATCCTACCACGACTTAAAAAAAAAGAAATTTACAAAAAAAAAGAGCGAAAAAGACGAAAAAGAAAAAGAAAAAATCTACCACAACATAAAAAAAAGGAAATTCACACACACACCCTTACACCTCTGACTTAAACGCAATTTCCTCACTTAGAGAAACGGCGTCAAGGAAGAGGGTTTAGCGAAGTCGTCCTAGAATATACCATTCACAGAACCGTCGCGGAATTGGACGTCCACTCTGCCGAAGTAGTCGTTGATGTTGTAGTAGCTGGCGGCGGCTTCACAAGGCAGGGCGTACTCGGGGAAGTTGCAGGTGAGGGTCGACTGTGAGGGGGAGAGAGAGAGAAGGTAAAGGGGGATGGGCGAGTGTTGTAGGGAGAGAGAGGGGGGAGGGGTAAGGAAGAGAGAGAGGGGGAGGGGTAAGGGAGACTGTGAGGGGGAGAGAGAGTGAGGTAAGTAGGGTAGCTGAAGGGAGGGAGAGAGAGAGAAGGTAGAGGGGGATGGGTGAGTGCTATAGGGAGAGAGAGGGGGGGGGGTAAGGGAGACTGTGAGGGGGAGAGAGAGTGAGGTAAATAGGGTAGCTGAAGGGAAGGAGAGAGAGAAGGTAGAGGGGGATGGGTGAGTGTTGTAGGGAGAGAGAGAGCAGTTGAAGGGAGAGAGAGAGAAGGTAGAGAGGGCAGTTGAAGGGAGAGAGAGAGAAGGTAGAGAGGGCAGTTGAAGGGTGAGTGTTATAGGGAGAGAGAGAGAGAGAAGGTAGAGAGGGCAGTTGAAGGGAGAGAGAGAGAGAGAAGGTAGAGGGGGATCGGTGAGTGCTGTAGGGAGAGAGAGGGAGAGGTAGAGGGGGTCGACTGTGAGGGGGAGACAGAGAGAGAAGGTAGAGGGGGATGGGTGCGTGCTGTAGGGAGAGAGAGGGGGGAGGGGTAAGGAACAGAGAGAGGGGGATGCGTGAGTGTTGTAGGGAGAGAAGGTAGAGGGGGAGGGGTAAGTGTTATAGGGAGAGAGAGGGGGAGGGGTAAGGAAGAGAGAGAGGGGGAGGGGTAAGGAAGAGAGAGAGGGGGAGGGGTGAATGCTGTAGGGAGAGAGAGGGGACTGAGGAGAAGAGGAGGGGGGAGTGTTGTAGGGAGAGGTAGAGGGGATGGACTATGGGGGGAGAGAGAGTAAGGTAAAAAAGGTAGCAGCAGGGGGAAGGAGAGAAGGTAGAGGGGATAGGTGAGTATTGTAGGGAAAGAGAGGGAGAGGGAGAGGGTTGGACTGTAAGGGGAGAGAGAGAGAGAGGGAGAGGAGATGGACTGTTAGAGGTGAGAAAGAGGGAGGAGGAGAGATGGACTGTTAGGGGAGAGAGAGAGAGGGAGAGGGAGAAGGAGAGGGGGAAGACTGTAAGGGGAGAGAGAGAGGGAGAGGGGGATGGATAAGTGTTGTAGGGAGGTGGGAGAAAGAGATGCGGTGAGTGTTGAAGGGAGAGAGAGAGAGAGAGAGAAAGAGAGAGATGGATACTGAAAGGAGGGAGAAGGAGAGATATGGTGAAATGATGGAGGGAGACGGAAAGATAGATAAGAGAGGGTTGGACTATGGGAGAATGAGAGAGGTAGATAAAAAGATAGATAGGCAGATATGGTATTAGTTCCAGGGAGAAATAGATTAATGTTTAAGAGACAAACAAGAAGATGAATACCATTTTGAACAACAAAAGAAAGAGAAGCAACACGAGATCAGAAACGGACAAAACCAGTGAGAAAAAGGGTGAGAGAAAGAGGGAGAGAGAAGATTAGTGAAACTGGGGAGATGAATAAGGAAGTTTATGTGTAAGGGAGATAGATAGATAGATAAAGTATGAGTGATGGAGATAACAGAAAATATGTTTGAGAGAGAGAGAGAAAGAGAGAACGATAAAACTAGATACCAAACCAAGAACAGACAGAAAGGACATAAAAAAAGGAGATGATAAAGCGCCCAAAAGAAAACAAACGCAACCAAACCAACAAGAAAACAGAAGAGAGAGAGAGAGACAAACAAAGAGGACGATAAACACCAAGAGAACCCGAGAAGTGTGAGAGTGTGTGAGGCTAACGACAGGAGAAGAGAAAGGGAAAGTGTGAGGGGGCGGGAAGGGTGACTGCTGAATGAATGGGCGTGAGAAAGGGTGGGCGGGAGCACGACTAAGCATCGAGGAAGAGGAAGGGAGAGAAATGAGGTGGAGAAGGAAGAAGGAGGAATGAGGTGGAGGAGGAAGAAGGAGGAATGAGGTGGAGGAGAAGGAAGAGGAAGAAGGAGGAATGAGGTGGAGGAGGAGGAAGAAGAAGGAGGAATGAGGTGGAGGAGGAGGAGGAGGCATGGGGTGGAGGAGAAGGGAAGAGTAGTAGAATGAAGGAGAAGAAGTAGGAGGAGAAGGAAGAAGAAGAGAAAGAGGCTGAGGAGGAGGAGAAGAAAGAGATGATGATGATAAAGATGACGAAGAAAGAATACTAGAAAAGCAAGAAGATGAAAAAAAGAAAACAAATGAAAAGAAAAGAAACTGGTACTAGAAAATGTGTTTCCTTAAATGGAATAGACGATTGCAACTAAGAATGGGCGTGGCGTCTGTGTGCGTGTGTGCGTGTGTGCGTCTGGAGAGCGAGGAAGAAGAGTGAATGGAAGAAGATAACTTGAAGTGACGTAAGAAGGAGAATTCGCGAATGTATTTTTTGCGTATGTGTAAGTGTTGCATTTTTTTATGTTGTGTTAAAGTTTGGTGTGTTGTGTTTTCATGTGTTGTACTGAGTTCACTGTGTTGTGTAGTATTATGTTTGCGGTGGTGTGTGTTGTGTGTATGTGTGCGTGTGTGTGTGTGTGTGTGTGTGTGTGTGTGTGTGTGTGTGTGTGTGTGGGTGTGTGTGGGTGGGTGTGTGTGTGTGTGTGTGTGTGTGTGTCACTGTGTGTGTGTGTGTGTCATTGTGTGTGTGTGTGTGTCATTGTGTGTGTGTGTGTCATTATGTATGTGTGTGCCATTGTGTGTGTGTGTGTGTGCGTTTATAAGTGTACGTATACAAGTATCCAAGCGACGTAGGAAAGCCAAGATCCTTCTACCTGGTCGAAGATGGTTCCTTCGCCGCAGATGAAGGAGAACATCCTGGTGAAGAAGTTCCCTTCGGGGTCCTGGTACGGGTGGCAGATGTGAAAGATGGCGCAGCCGTTGGCCTGGTCGGCGTAGTAGCCGTAGCCCAGGTTGGAGCAGCTGTTGGGGGGCGGGGGGGGAGAGGGAGAGGTCAGAGTGGCGGGGGCGGACAGACAGGCGTATAGACATACAGACAGGCAGGCACACAGGCATACAGGGAGACAGACAAACTGATAGACAGTCAGGCAGACATACATACATACTGACAGACACTAACACACATATACGTATGGTAACCGTAGCCCAGGTTGGAGCAGCTGTTGGGGAGGGGGGGGGTAGAGGGAGAGGTCAGTGTAGCGGAGGCGGACAGACAGGCAGGCATACAGGTAGACAGACAGACAGATACACAGTAAGGCAGGCAGATAGATAGACAGGCAGACACTAACACACACACACATAGTAGCCGTAGCCCAGGTTGCAGCAGCTGTTGGGGGGGGGGGGGGGAAGGTCAGGATGGCGGGGGCTGACAGGCAGAGAGACAGAGACAGGAAGGCAGACATACATACATACATACATACTGACAGACACTAACACACACACATATACGCATGGTATATTGAAAGGGACACAGAGGGAGAGTTAAGTAAGATGGAGGCAGGTAGACAGACAGACAGACAGGTAGACAGACGCCAACACACACACAAACGCATAGTATTCGCAGCCCAGATTGGAGCAGCTATTGGAAGGGCAAGGGGGGAGAGGTCAGGATGGCGAGGACAGACAGACAGACAAACTGATAGACAGGCAGGCAGACATACATATATACTGATAGACACTAACACACACACACACTTACGCACAATATCCGTGGCCCAGGTTAGAGCAGCAGTTGAGAGGCACGGAGGGAGAAATCAGTACAGGTAGACAGGCATATAGACAGACAGGTGGACCGACAGACAGATACATAGGCAGGTAGATATACATATATACTGATAGACACTAACATATACGCATGGTAACCGTAGCCCAGGTTGGAGTAGCTGTATGGAAGGCACAGAGGGAGAGTTAAGGTCAAGGCAGGTAGACAGGCATATAGACAGACAGACAGGCAGACAAATAGACAAGCAGATACGCAGGCAGGCAGGCAGGCAGACACAGACACAGACACACACATACGCATAGTATTCGCAGCCTAGGTCGGAGAGGCTGGGTCAAGAGCGCAGAGGTCAGCTTACAGAAGAAAGAGAGGTGAGTGAGAGTGAGAGTTTTGGTCTGGAGAAGATTAGGAATTTCGCTCTTTCTCTCGCTATATATATATATATATATATATATATATATATATATATATATATATATATATATATATATATATATATATATGTATGTATGTATATCCTTTTCTTCTATTCTCTCTTTCCCGCACATCACATTTCATTATTTCCATCAACGAAAGAAAACTGTCGTTCGAATCTTCACTCGAAGCCTGTGTTGATACTCTCGACATTATCTCTCTCTCTCTCTCTCTCTCTCTCTCTCTCTCTCTCTCTCTCTCTCTCTCTCTCTCTCTCTCTCTCTCTTTCTCTCCAAATCTCTCTAATTCCATCCCCGAAAAAGCAAAGAACTCGTCCGAATCCTCACTCGAAGCCCGTGTTGATGTTCCCGACGATCCTCGAGGCGTTCGACGGGAGTTCGTAGGCGAAGGGGGTGGAGTCTCGCTTCACGAGGCGGGGCAAGGCGGAGGCCACGCCCACCGAAACCACGCCCACTGCAAGAGAAAGCGAACGTCATGGGAGCGGAAGGGTGGGGCTGCCTGTATGCCCTTTCTTCTTGTCAGGGGCGTGGCGGTTCAGCTGAATTGTGACATTAGCTAATCGAAGAGGAAAAGTTGATTTCATTGTTTTGTTTTCCTGTAAAATATTGCGTGGTTGTTTATGTGCCTATTTATACACTGATTACCGACACATATATGGGTATGTATACGTCTATATATACATGTATGTGTGTGCGTGTATGCGTGCGTGTGTGTATATGCGTCGTGTATGCGTGCGTGTGTGTGTATGTGTGTGTATGCGTGTGCGTGCGTATGTGTGTATGTGTGTGTATGCGTGTGCGTGCGTGTGTGTGTATGCGTGTGCGTGCGTGTGTGCGTATGCATGTGCGTGCGTGTGTGTGTATGCGTCTTCACACCTTATTTTGCTTCTCGTTACATACCCAAAAGCAGGACCTTTGCCGCGACCATGATGATGCTGTCACAGGAGATGGGATGAGGGAGATATTTCTAGATACAAAAAACGGGGGAAGGATCCAGTGAAGATGCTGCGCCAGTGGGTGTTCGAGATCGTCTGCCTTCCCGGCGCCCAACCCTGGCTCTTATACCCGGCTGGAGAGAGAGAGGACTGGATTCCACCAAGGTCTTTAAGGATTTTGAGAAAGAGGTTCCAAGGCGCTTGACCGTTTGATCTATTCCTCTATATTTTTTTTTTTTTCATATCGTCTATACTTTGTTGGTAATCGACATTGTGTTTTTTTTTTCTTCTTTCTTTCTTTCTTCTATCTTTTCCTTCCATCTTATACCCGGCTGAGGAGAGAGGACTGGATTCTGTCAAGGTCTTTAAGGATTTTGAGAAAGAGGTTCCAAGGCGTTTGACCATTTGATCTAATCCTCTATATTTTTTTTTTTTTTTTCAAATCGTCTATACTTTGTGGGTAATCGACATTATTTTTTTCTTCTTCTTCTTCTTTCTTTCTTTCTTTCTTCTATCTTTTCCTTCCATCTTATACCTGGCTGGAGAGAGAGAGGACTGGATTCCGCCAAGGTCTTTGAGGATTTTGAGAAAAAGGTTCCAAGGCGCTTGACCATCTGATCTAATCCTCTATACTTATTCTTTTCTCTCCTTTGTGGATAATCGATATTGTTTTTTCCTTCTATTTTCTATCTTTTCCTTCCATCTTATACCCGGCTGAGGAGAGAGGACTGGATTCTGTCAAGGTCTTTAAGGATTTTGAGAAAGAGGTTCCAAGGCGTTTGACCATTTGATCTAATCCTCTATATTTTTTTTTTTTTTTTCAAATCGTCTATACTTTGTGGGTAATCGACATTATTTTTTTCTTCTTCTTCTTCTTTCTTTCTTTCTTTCTTCTATCTTTTCCTTCCATCTTATACCTGGCTGGAGAGAGAGAGGACTGGATTCCGCCAAGGTCTTTGAGGATTTTGAGAAAAAGGTTCCAAGGCGCTTGACCATCTGATCTAATCCTCTATACTTATTCTTTTCTCTCCTTTGTGGATAATCGATATTGTTTTTTCCTTCTATTTTCTATCTTTTCCTTCCATCTTATTCCCAGATGGAGAGAGAGGACTGGATTCTGACAAGGTCTTTAAGGGTTTCGAGAAAGAGGTTCCAAGAGGCTTGACCACTTAATCTAATCCCCTTTGTGAATAATCGATTTT
>NC_091550.1:6267824-6270324 GCF_042767895.1 Penaeus vannamei
GAATAAGGAAGTTTATGTGTAAGGGAGATAGATAGATAGAGAAAGTATGAGTGATGGAGATAACAGAAAATATGTTTGAGAGAGAGAGAGAGAGAGAGAGAGAGAGCGATGAAAGTAGATACCAAACCAAGAACAGACAGACAGGACATAAAAAAGGAGATGATAAAGCACCCAAAAGAAAACAGACGCAAGAAAATAACCAACAGAAGAGAGAGAAGAGAAAACCAATAAAAGAGAGAGAGAGAGAGACAAACAAAGAGGACGATAAACACCAAGAGAAGCCGAGAAGTGTGAGAGTGTGTGAGGCTAACGACAGGAGAGGAGAAAGGGAAAGTGTGAGGGGGCGGGAAGGGTGACTGCTGAATGAATGGGCGTGAGAAAGGGTGGGCGGGAGCACGACTAAGCATCGAGGAAGAGGAAGGAGGAGGAGGAGGAAGAGGAATGAGGTGGAGGAGGAATGAGGTGGAGGAGGAGGAGGAAGAAGAAGGAATGAGGTGGAGGAGGAAGAAGGAGGAATGAGGTGGAGGAGGAAGGAGGAATGAGGTGGAGGAGGAAGAAGGAGGGATGAGGTGGAGGAGGAGGAATGAGGTGGAGGAGGAGGAGGAGGCATGGGGTGGAGGAGAAGGGAAGAGTAGTAGAATGAAGGAGAAGGAGCAGGAGGAGAAGGAAGAAGAAGAGAGAGAGGCTGAGGAGGAGGAGAAGAAAGAGATGATGATGATGATGATAAAGATGACGAAGAAAGAATACTAGAAAAGCAAGAAGAAAAAAAGAATACAAATGAAAAGAAAAGAAACTGATACTAGATAATGTGTTTCCTTAAATGGAATAGACGATTGCAACTAAGAATGGGCGTGGCGTCTGTGTGCGTGTGTGTGTACGTGTGTGCGTCTGGAGAGCGAGGAAGAAGAGTGAATGGAAGAAGATAACTTGAAGTGACGTAAGAAGGAGAATTCGCGGTGTATTTTTTGCGTATGTGTAAGTGTTGCATTTTTTTATGTTGTGTTAAAGTTTGGTGTGTTGTGTTTTCATGTGTTGTATTGTGTTCACTGTGTTGTGTAGTATTGTGTTTGCGGTGGTGTGTGTGTGTTGTGTGTGTGTGTGCGTGTGTGTGTGTGTGTGTGTGTGTGTGTGTGTGTGTGTGTGTGTGTGTGTGTGTGTGTGCGTGTGTGCGTGTGTGTGTCACTGTGTGTGTGTGTGTGTCATTGTGTGTGTGCGTGTGTCATTGTGTGTGTGTGTGTCATTGTGTGTGTGTGTGTCATTATGTGTGTGTGTGCCATTGTGTGTGTGTGTGCGTTTATAAGTGTACGTATACAAGTATCCAAGCGACGCAGGAAAGCCAAGATCCTTCTACCTGGTCGAAGATGGTTCCTTCACCGCAGATGAAGGAGAACATCCTGGTGAAGAAGTTCCCTTCGGGGTCCTGGTACGGGTGGCAGATGTGGAAGATGGCGCAGCCGTTGGCCTGGTCGGCGTAGTAGCCGTAGCCCAGGTTGGAGCAGCTGTTGGGGGGCGGGGGGGAGAGGGAGAGGTCAGTGTGGCGGGGGTAGACAGACAGAGAGACAGACACGCAGACAGACAAACTGATAGACAGTCAGGCAGACATACATACATACTGACAGACACTAACACACATATGCGCATGGTAACCGTAGCCCAGGTTGGAGCAGCTGTTTAGAAATAAAGGGAGAATTAAGTAAAGTGGAGGTAGGAAGACAGGGAGATAGACAGGCAGACTGACATATAGACAGGCATATAGACAGACAGACAGGCAGGCAGATAGACAGGCATATGGACAGACAGGCAGACACAGGTAGACATACAGGCAGAAAGACAGGCAAACAGGTAGACAGACAGATACACAGGCAGGTAGACAGGCAGACAGACAGGTAGACATACAGGCACGTAGACGCAGACAGACAGGAAGACACACAGGTAGACAGACAGGCAGGTAGACAGACAAACAGGCAGGCAGATACAAACACTCACACATACGCATAGTATTCGCAGCCCAGGTCGGAGAGGCTGGGTAAAGAGCGCAGAGGTCAGCTTACAGAAGAAAGAAAGAGGTGAGAGAGAGTGAGAGTTTTGGTCTGGAGAAGATTAGGAATTTCGCTCTCTCTCTCTCGCTGTCGCTATATATATATATATATATATATATATATATATATATATATATATATATATATATATATATATATATATATATATATATATATATATATATATATATATATATATATATATATATATATATATATATATATATATATATATATATATATCCTTTTCTTCTATTCTTTCTTTCCCGCACATCACATTTCATTATTTCCATCAACGAAAGAAAACTGTCGTTCGAATCCTCACTCGAAGCCTGTGTTGATACTCTCGACATTATCTCTCTCTTCTTCTTCTTCTCTCTCTCTCTCTCTCTCTCTCTCTCTCTCTCTCTCTCTCTCTCTCTCTCTCTCTCTCTCTCTCTCTCTCTCTCTCTCTCTCTTTC
>NC_091550.1:6292824-6300324 GCF_042767895.1 Penaeus vannamei
GAGAATAGAACGGAAGGCTTGTCGCCTCCAGTGACGCAATAGAAGGGAGAGAGACAGACAGACAGACACAGACAGTCGTGCTCAAAGGAAATCGTGTGTTGTATGGTGAATGTGCAAAGTTGTACAGATTGAGTCATAAAGTTTGTCTTCTGTTTCCTTCGTAAGTGTTGGGAAGTGTTGAATAGGTTTTAATGTAATGTAATATGCAATTATATACGTGACGGTAGTTTGTGTTTTTATGGGGTGCGAGAATGTGTATGTATGCGTGTAAGTGAGAGAGAGAGAGAGAGAGAGAGAGAGAGAGAGATTGTGTATGTATGCGTGTAAGTGTGTGTCTTTATGGGGTGCGTGAATGTGTATGTATGCGTGTAAGTGTGTGTGTGTGTGTGTGTGTGTGTGATAAAGAGAGAGAGAGAGAGAGAGAGAGAGAGTGAGTGAGTGTGTGTGTGTGTGTGTGTGTGTGTGTGTGTGTGTGTGTGTGTGTGTGTGTGTGTGTGTGTGTGTGTGTGTGTGTGTGTGTGTGTGTGCGTATGTATGTGTATATCTATGTGTGTCTGTATCTCTGTCTGTACGCCTCCATGTGTGTCAATGTATGTATGTTCCCGTGTCTTTATCTAAGAAATCTATGTCCCAATTTTATTATTATTTTTTTAACTTCTAAACCTCACCCGACTTAACCCACTCACCTCGGGGGTTCTCTGTTTACTCACCCAAACCCTTTCTATCACAGATTCACCCACGTAATCTCCCGCGCCCATCTGTTAGCATTAGCGTTATTAAGACATACTTGGTTGACTTACGAACTGCAATTTTTTTCAAGAATGGCAGTTGTATTTCTTTTTCTTCTTCTTCTTCTTCTGTTTTTATCCATTTATCAAGGTTTTTTTTTTTTTTTTTTTGAATTACGAACTGCAATTTTTTTCTTCAAGAATGGCAGTTGTATCTTTTTTTTTTCTTCTTCTTCTTCTTCTGTTTTTATCCATCTATCAAGGTTTTCTTTTCTTTGAATTACGAAATGCATTTTTTTCAAGAATGGCAGTTGTATCATTTTTGTTATTCTTTTTCATCCATTTATCAAGGTTTTCTTTTCGTTGAACTACGAACTACAATTGTTTTCTTCAAGAATGGCGTTTGTATTATTTCCTTTATTCATTTATTTATTCATTGTTTATCCATCCATCAAGATTTTCCGTTCTTTTATCTATCATTCTCATATAGTACTTTAGAAATAGAGTTCAGCATAGCAAGATAAATTCTAAAAATAACGTACAGGCAGAGACAAACAAATCCAAACAGGAAATGGGGAATAAAAACACCAAAGAGAAAATAGGCTATTTATCACAATTACATAGTTTGGAAGAGAAGGATCCCGTGTTTGTATGTAATAAGTCGTTACGCAATAGAGTAAGTGATAAGGGTAATTAGCTGTCAATAAGGGCGTTTTTCATCTGAAGAAGACAGGTACTGTGTCATAATTACTATGGATTTAATAATTTGATATGAAGTATTGACTGGAGTATAGACATAGGTTACAGATGATAGAGGATATTGTTGATGCTTAAAGATAATCGTTATAATGAAAGATAAAGATGAGGAAGCAACGATCGAGTAAATAGAGAAATACACTGATAAAAGATAGTAATTCAAGCAGGTATATATAAAGCACATCCGAAATTTATATTAGAATGATGATAATGATGATAATAATAATAATAACAATATTTATGATAATAATGATAATAATAAAAAGGTCAAGGACTCAGAAGCCGAAAAAAGACAAAAATAAAAAAAGAAGAATAACGAAAAAAAAAAGATATTAAGAGAAGAAAACGAAGACAATAACAACATTGCAGTGAAATGGAAAGGTAAAAGTACGGTACATCATGGCACCATAAAGGGTTAGCGTGGTTAAGGTTGCAAATTCGTTAATTGCAAAGAGGTATCTTTTATTGCTTCTCTCTGTCTCCGATTTTTTTTTCTTTTTCCGTTTGTCTTTAAATTCCCGTATAGCTTTAACGCAAAGCACATTTAGATAACAAGAATCTGCTTTTACTTATTATTCTACCATTATATATATATATATATATATATATATATATATATATATATATATATATGTATATATATATGTATATATATATATATATATACACACACACACACACACACACACACACACACACACACACACACACACACACACACACACACACACACACACATATATATATATATATATATATATATATATATATATATATATATATATATATATATATATATATATATAGACATGAAACGTATCCATGTTGACAAATGTAGAAAAGGTATGAATGAGACTGGATATCTTCTTGTATTGTGAAGATATCCAGTCTCATTCATACCTTTTCTATATATATATATATATATATATATATATATATATATATACATATATATATATACATACATATATATATACATATATATATATAGATATAGATATATATACATACATGCATATATATATACATATATATATATGTATATATATACACACACACACACACACACACACATATTCTATATATATATACATACATACATACATATATATATATATATATATATATATATATATATATATATATATGTAAATGCGTGTTTATGCAATACATGAACTGCGCATATTCATGCTACTATAAACTGTACATGTAAACGTGTATGCACATATGTTTCTTAAGCGCCTACATATGTGTGTCCATAACCCATCTATAATTAAACCCAATGGCTTAATCCGTATAGAAAACCCGCCGTTATTTCGTTGCGTCACGGGCCTGTATGGCACTGTATGGCCTCATCTGCAAGTCATAGAGGGCCGTATGGGCGTCTTGTCATGCCTCTTACTTCCACACAATGCGTCATGCCAATTGTACCTGAATAATGATTAATTAAACGGGGATTATCGGTGTGTGTTTTTTTTTTTTTTTTTTTTTGGGCGGGGCGGGTGCGGGTGGGGGAGGGGGGGGGTTGTATGGACGGTGTTTTGGTGATGTGAAGATGTTTTTTGGGTCATGCAGAAGCCTTTGAGTTTTGTTATGGGAAAGATTCTCTCTGTATTTGTTTATTTAAGTTTGGTAGACTATTTTTGTATGTGGGGAAAAAAAACTATTTGTTGATATTTATATTCTATTTATATTCTTTTTTCTATTCATTTGTTTATTTGCGTATGTTGGAGTTTTTTTGTATGAGGAAAATACTATTTGTTTATATTCTTCTATTTATATTCTATTTGTATTCTTTGCCTTCTATTCATTTGTTTATTTGCGAATGTTAGAGTTTTTTGCATGTTTAAAATACTATCTATATTTGTTTATTTGCGTATGATAGAGCATTTTTTGTATGTGGAAAATTCACTATATTTATTTATATTTTTCTGTATATGGAAGATACTCTATTTTCATTTATCTTTTTTGTATGAGGAATTTACTCTATTTTATTTATCTTTTTTGTAAATGGAAGATACACTATATTTATTCATCTTTTTGTATATTGAAGGTACTCTATATCTATCTATCTTTTTTCATATCTCTACGTGGCCGACCACAAGGACGAAAAGAAGAAAATTACGGGATCGAGACAAAGCGAAAAAAGGAGACAATATTCCCAGGGACAAGATAGACGGAGTGACAAGATGACATCGCCATAAAAACATAAAAAAGAGAGAGAGAGAGAGAGAGAGAGAGAGAGAGAGAGAGAGAGAGAGAGAGAGAGAGAGAGAGAGAGAGAGAGAGAGAGAGAGAGAGAGAGAGAGACTGGTATCTGATGTCTTCTCTCTCGGGGTGTGATGTCAAGGTCGTTGGCACTATCTCTCTCTCTTTCTCTTTCCTTCTCTGCTTCTCGTCTTTCACTTCCTGTCATTTCTTTCGTTAATTCTCTCTCTCTCTTCCTCTCTCCTTCTCTCGCCTTCTCTGCTTCTCGTCTTTCACTTCCTGTCATTTCTTTCGATAATTCTTCTTCTCTCTTCCTCTCTCCTTCTTTGCCTCTTGTCTTCTCTTCTTGTCATTTCTTTCGTTAATTCTTCCTCTCTCTTCCTCTCTATTCCTCTCTCCTTCTTTGCTTCTTGTCTTTCACTTCCTGTCATTTCTTTCGTTACTTCTCTCTCCCTTCCTCTCTCTTTCTCTCTCGTTCTCTGCATCTCGTCTTTCACTTCCTGTCATTTCTTTCGATAATTCTTCTTCTCTCTTCCTCTCTCCTTCTCTCTCCTTCTTTGCTTCTTGTCTTTAACGATCTGTCATTTCCTTCGTTAATTCTCTCTCTCTTCCTCTCTCTTTCTCTCTCCTTCTTTGCTTCTTGTCTTTCACTTCCTGTCATTTCCTTCGTTAATTCTCTCTCTCTTCCTCTCTCCTTCTCTCTCGTTCTTTGCTTCTTGTCTTTCACTTCCTGTCATTTCCTTCGTTAATTCTCTCTCTCTTCCTCTCTCTTCCTCTCTCTTTCTCTCTCGTTCTTTGCTTCTTGTCTCTCACTTCCTGTCATTTCCTTCGTCGCTTCTTCCTGTCTCTACTCTTCTTCTCTCCCGTTCTTTGCCTCTCGTCTTTCACTTCCTGTCATTTCTTTCGTCGCTCCTTCTTCTCTCTTCCTCTCTCCTTCTCTCCGCTTCTCTGCCTCTCGTCTTTCACTTCCTGTCATTTCCTTCGTTACTTCTCTCTCTTCCTCTCTCCTCTTCTCTTCGACGCCTCTCCCTCTTCCTCTTCTTCTCTCCGTCACTTCTCTTCGTCACTTTTCTCCTCATCTCCGTTCTCCTCTCTCCTATTCGCATGTCTCTTCACCTCTCCTCCTCTCACTTCCTCTTGTTAGTTCTCCCTTCCTCTCTCTTCCTCCTTTCTCCTCTTCATCACCTTTCCCTTTCCTCTTTCCTCTTCTCTTATTTACTTCTCCCATTCTTCATCTCCTTCTCCCTCTCCTCCTCCTCTTCTCCCCTCCTCCTCCTCCCCTTTCCCTTTGTTATCTCTCCTCCTCCTCCTCCCCCTCGCTTCACCCCATCCCTCCTCCTCCTCTCCCCCTTCCACCCCCCCCCCTCTTCCTCCTCTCTTCTCCTCCCACCTCCCTTCCCTCTTTCCCCTCCCTCCACCCCCTACCTCCCTCCCCTCATCCTCCCCTACCCATCCCTCTTTCCCTCCCCTTCCCTCTTTCCCCTCCTCCCCCCCTTCCCCCATCCCCCCTCCCATCCTCACCTCACCCCCACCCCCTCCCCCTCCCCCTTTTGCTTCCGCCATCCCCTCCCCCCCCAAAAAAAAAAAAAAAAAAAAAAAAAAAAAAAAAAAAAAAAAAAACTTTCATTGCGTTAAACACTCGACCTCACTCAAGTCTCCTCGTTTCTCCTTTATCTTAAAAGGTCGAGAGAATAAGGGAATAGGTGTGACCCTTCACTCTCTCTCTCTCTCTCTCTCTCTCCCATAAAAGGTAATGATGATAGTGATGATAACAGTATTGATTGCGACATTGTTGACCGTACTAATAACAATGATGATGATGATGGTCAAATTGATAATGATATCAATAATGATGGTGATGATGATGATTATGATAATGATAATAATGGTAATTTCTATATCAGTAATGATGATAATAAGGATAATGATAATAATAAGGAAAATTATGATTGAAATGATGATGATGATAATGATGATGATATTAATAATGATAATTATAATCATAATGACAATAATACTAATGATGGTAATAATGATGATGATGAATAAATTGATAAATCCAATAAATAGATGGATGAATAGAAACCAAAGCACGAAATAAAATTTAAAAACAATGACTTTTTTTTCTCTTCTGCCAAAAGTTTTTTTTTTCCTTTCTTTCATTTACTTTAAATGCTGTAATGTCTTTCTATTTTCAGCGCTAGTTATTCCTATTGTTTTTTTTTTTTTTTTTTTTTTTTTTTTTTTTTTTGCATTTGGTTTGACTAATATTATTACTTATATGAAATCATTCTCTTTTACCTGCCTTGTTTATCCTCTCTATCTATCAATCAATCTCTCTCTCTCTCTCTCTCTCTCTCTCTCTCTCTCTCTCTCTCTCTCTCTCTCTCTCTCTCTCTCTCTCTCTCTCTCTCTACCTACCTACCTACCTAGCTACCTATCTACCTATCTACCCTCTCTCCTTTTTCCTTCCTCCAACTCCTCTCCTCTCTCTTCCTCTCTTGTCCCTTCCGCTCTCCCTCTCCCACTCTCTCCTCCCTCTCCTTCCTTCTCTCCTTCTCCCACTCCCTCTTTTCCCTCCCCATCCCCCTTCTCCCTCTCCTCCCCCCCCTCTCCCTCCAACTAAAAGAAAAAAACATTGAAAGAGAGAGAGAGAGAGGGAGAGAGAGAGAGAGAGAGAGAGAGAGAGAGAGAGAGAGAGAGAGAGAGAGAGAGAGAGAGAGAGAGCAGAGAGAGAGAGAGCGAGAGAGGTAGACAGACAGACAGACAGAGAAAGAGAGAGAGAGGGGGGGGAGAAAGAAGAGAGAGAGAGAGAGAGACAGACAGACACACAGACAGACAGAGAGAAAGAGAGAAAGAAAGAAAGAAAGAGAGAGAGAGAGAGAGAGAGAGAGAGAGAGAGAGAGAGAGAGAGAGAGAGAGAAGAGAGAGAGAGAGAGAGACAGACAGACAGACAGACAGACAGACAGACAGACAGATAGAGAGCGAGAGAGAGAGAGAGAGAGAGAGAGAGAGAGAGAGAGAGAGAGAGAGAGAGAGAGAGAGAGAGAGAGAGAGAGAGAGGAAGGAGAGGTGAAGATGCCAGAGAGAGAGGAAGAAGAAGAGAGGTGAAGATGCCACTCCGACAAGATGCTTCTCAAGGCGAACCAGACGCACCTCACCTTCGGCGTTATGCCATCTTGGAGAGGAAGATAAAAAAGATGATAAGACGTTTGTGCAAAAACGTTTGCGTAAGTAGTAAAGTGCGATAGAGGGAGGGAGGGAGGGAGGGAGAGAGAGAGGGAGAGGAAGAAGGGAGAAGAAGGGAGAAGGAGGAAGAAAGGGAGAGGGGGAAGGGAGGGGGATGGGAGATAGGGGAAGGGGAAGGGGAGAGAGGGAGAAGGAGAGGGAGGGGGGAGAGGCAGGGAGGCAGGGAAGGAGAGAGAGAGAGAGAGAGAGAGAGAGAGAGAGAGAGAGAGAGAGAGAGAGAGAGAGAGAGAGAGAGAGAGAGAGGGAGGTAAAGAAATAGAGACACAGAATTAGAAAGAAAGAGAGAGAGAATAAGAGCGAGAAAGAGGATGAGAAAGCAAGAAAATCTAAAAGGAAAATCATTTAGTCTTCAAGTTGTATATTCAAGAATTACCTTCATCTCCATTGTAATAATAACCTCCAGTTTATAATAGGCTTTATAAGGCACTCGTGGCGAAGGGTAAACACTCCAGGCTATCTCTAATGTCATCTTTTAAGAGGCAAAAAATGGCGTTATATCTCACTTATTCTTCTTATCATGCACATATTTTAGTCATTTACTTCATTCATTAAATGCCAC
>NC_091550.1:6310324-6327824 GCF_042767895.1 Penaeus vannamei
GGGGAGGGGAGGAAAGGAAGGGGGTTACTAGAGTTGAGAGAGAGGTGGGGGGGGTCATGGGAGTGATCTTCAACCCTGCAGCATTGTGTGTGTACGAATAATTACCTCCGATAACAGCGAGGCGCGTTTATTAATAGTCTGCCCTTCGACGGTAAGAGAAAACGGGTTAAAATTCCTCCTTCATTTTATATTCGTGAAAGAAAACGGGCATAAAATGGCATAGTTCATTGGCATACTCATCATCGCGGTAAATTTCAAAGACAAAGAAAGGCATTTTATTAATTCGTCACAAAGGTCGACGAAGCTGAGGAAAATAATAACAACTGGGCATATAATATTGATTCTTTTCTATCATTTTTATTTTCTATTCCTTATTATTATTTCTTATCATCATTTCTTATTATTTTATCATAGTTTTATTATTATTATTATTATTATTATTATTATTATTATCATTATCATTATCATTATCATCATTATTATTATTACATTCTTCTTATTATTTTTATTAGCATTTCCTTTTTTTTAGGAACAACCAACCATCATTTTTTCCCTTTTATGCGATGCGTCTTCAAAGTTTATTTCAAATTTACGAGTTCGAATGACGTCACGATTTTTTCTTTCTTCTTCTTCTTCTTTTTCTTTTTTTTATTTTTCTTTCTTTTTTTTCTTTTTTTTCTTTTGATCATGCAGCGGTTGCAAGTCGTAATATCGGGGAGTCAGATGGTACACATGGTGATGCCGAGAAAACGTGACTTCCATTTCTCTCTCTCTCTCTCTCTCTCTCTGTCTTCCTTTCTCTCTCTGTCTCTTTGTCTCTTCCTCTGTCGCTCTCTTTGTCTCTTTGTTTTTGTTGTTGTTGTTGTAGTTTTTTTTTTCTTTCTCCCTCTCTCTGTCTATCTGTCTGTCTGTCTCTCTCTCTCTCTCTCTCTCTCTCTCTCTCTCTCTCTCTCTCTCTCTCTCTCTCTCTCTCTCTCTCTCTCTCTCTCTCTCTCTCTCTCTCTCTCTCTCTCTCTCACACACACACACACACACACATACACACACAGACACACACACACACACACACACACACACACACACACACACACACACACACATACACATACACATACACACTCTCACTCTCACTCTCTCTCTCACTCTCTCTTTCATTCTCACTCACTGTCACTTTCTCTCTTGCTCTCACTCACTCACTCTCTCTCTCACTCTCTCTTTCATTCTCACTCACTGTCACTTTCTCTCTTGCTCTCACTCACTCACTCTCTCTCTCTCTATCTATCTATCTATCTATCTATCTATCTATCTCCTTCACTCACTTATTCACCCTCTCTCTCTCTCTCTCTCTCTCTCTCTTCTCTCTCTCTCTCTCTCTCTCTCTCTCTGTCTCTGTCTCTCTCTCTCTCTCTTCTCTCTCATCTCTCTCTCTCTCTCTCTCTCTCTCTCTCTCTCTCCCTCCCTCCCTCCCTCCTCTCTCTCTCTCTCTCTCTCTCTCTCTCTCTCTCTCTCTCTCTCTCTCTCTCTCCCTCCCTCTCTCTCTCTCTCTCTCTCTCTCTCTCTCTCTCTCTCTCTCTCTCTCTCTCTCTCTCTCTCTCTCTCTCTCTCTCTCTCTCTCTCTCTCTCTCTCTCTCTCTCTCTCTCTCTCCGTCTCTCCCTTACAGACAAATTATTCTTTCCTTCACATTTACACACTGTACATCATCACTTTCAATACATCTACACATTGCAAATATCGTATCAATAATCTCATTCCAATTGCATAACAAAGCAACAAAGAATCATAAACCCGCGCGCAAAAAAAAAACAAAAAAAAAATCATCGAAAATTTGCATACAGCGAAACACGGGGCGAATAGCATTGCAATTAAGAAATATGAACACGCTAATTAAACAATTATGCAAATGAAATATTGTAACGAAGCGAGAGATGATGCTGTGTGTGATGAGTGTGAGAAGTCTTGAGTTTTTTTTTTAAGTTCTCTCTTTCTCTTTTTCTCTTCATTTCTTTGTTATTTTTTTTTTTTTTAGTTCTTTCTCTCAATATTTTTCTCTTTATTTCTTTGTTATTTTTCTCTTTTATTTATTTCTTTTTTTCTGTCTCTTACTCTTTCTTTGTTTTTGTTTTTTCTCTCTTTCTCTTTGTTAATTGATTTCTCTCTCTTACTTCTTTTTTTTATTTCTCTCTCTTATTCTTTCTTTGTTTTTTTTCTCTCTCTCTCTTTCTCTTTATTAATTGATTTCTCTTTCTTTATTTATTTATTTCTCTTTCTCTCTCTCCATCTCTTGTGCTCTCGTTCGCGAACTCATCCAATATCTCTCTCTCTCTCTCTCTCTCTCTCTCTCTCTCTCTCTCTCTCTCTCTCTCTCTCTCTCTCTCTCTCTCTCTCTCTCTCTCTCTCTCTCCCTCCCTCCTCCTCCCTCCCTCTCCTCCCTCCCTCCCTCCCTCTCTGTCTCTCTCTCTCTCTCTCTCTCTCTCTCTCTCTCTCTCTCCCTCTCCCTCATCTACATAAACCCTTCCCTTCTCACACTTTACTACGCAATACATGTCTCCATCTTAATCACATCCCCTAAGTGTATCCATGTGTGTTAATGAGTATGTCTGTCTCTTTGTATATTCTCATAAATTCACTCATTCGTCTGGTTATTTACGTCACAATATTTTATCATAATTAAAGATAAAATATTAAGATATAAAAAGCTACTTTTGTAACTTCAAACGCAGTGTTGCTACACGTATACAATGTTTCATTTTCTATTCGTCTATAATTTCATTAACTTTTAAGAGCCTCATTAACACCTGTATACATGCGTGTGGGGGGGAGGTGAGTGTGTGTGTGTGTGTGTGTGTGTGTGTGTGTGTGTGTGTGTGTGTGTGTGTGTGTGTGTGTGTGTGTGGGTGCTGGGTTTATGTGTGTGTGTGTGTGTGTGTGTGTGTGTGTGTGTGTGTGTGTGTGTGTGTGTGTGTGTGTGTGTGTGTGTGTCTGTGTGTGTGTCTGTGTGTGTGTCTGTGCGTGTGTGTGTGTGTGTGTGTGCTATGACCTGGCTTCGTGGGCGTGTCCTAATCTGGATCTACGGAACAATGACCCATTCGTAAAAAAAAAAAAAAAAAAATCAAATTCGTCACGACACTGTGTTGAATAAACTAAAAAGTGAATGATTCTATATTGATATTAACCTTCCGTCTTTCTCTCTCTATTTATCTGTCTACTTATTTATTTCTCCCTCTATCTATCGCCATTCATTCTCTCTCTCTCTCGCTCTCTCTCTCTCTCTCTCTCTCTCTCTCTCTCTCTCTCTCTCTCTCTCTCTCTCTCTCTCTCTCTCTATCTATCTATCTATCTATCTCTCTCTCTCTCTCTCTCTCTCTCCCTCCATCACTTCCTTCCTTCCTTCCTCCCTTCCTTCCTTCCGTCCTTCCTTCCTTCCTTCCTTCCTTCCTTCCTTCCTTCCTTCCTTCCTTCCTTCCTTCCGTCCTTCCTTCCTTCCTTCCTTCCTTCCTTCCTTCCTTCCTTCCCTTCCTTCCTTCCTCCCTCTCCTCCTCCTCTCTCTCCCCCTCTGTTTCCCTCCCTCTGTCCCTCCTTCCGTCCCTCCCTCTTCCCCCTCCTTCCATCCATCCATCCCTCATTCACTCCTTCCTCCCTCCCCCTCTCTCTGTCTCTCTCTCTCCCCCTCTCTATTTATCCCTTTATCCTATATCCCCCACCATCGCCCTTCTAACGAAACCCCAGCATCCACAAAGATGCTCTCTTCGCCATCTCCTCATCTCCGCTTCCTCAAGATCCTCACATCTCCCTTTCGCCGACTCACCTGCTGGGAAATGAAGCTAGACTGGAGGGAGGGAGGGAGGGAAGGAGGGAAGGAGGGAAGGGGGTTGAGGGAGGGAGGGAAGGGGGAGGGAGGGAGGGAGAGAGGGAAGGGATAGGTAGAGAGGGTGAGAGAGAGAGAGAAGAGATAGATAGAGAGAGAGAGAGAGAGAGAGAGAGAGACAGAGACAGAGAGAGAGACAGAGAGAAGAAGGAGAGAGAGAGAGAAGATAGAGAAGAGAGAGAGAGAGAGAGAGAGAGAGAGAGAGAGAGAGAGAGAGAGAGAGAGAGAGAGAGAGAGAGAGAGAGAGAGAGAGAGAGAGAGAGAGACCGAGAGAAGAACGAAAGAGAGAGAGAGACAGAGAGAAGAAAGAGAGAAAGAAAGTAAAGATAGATAAAAAGTGAAATAGACAGAGAGAAGGAGAAAGAAAGAAAGAAAGAGACAAAAAAAGAAAGAAAGAGAGACGGGGCATGTTCCAGCGACCCGGCGTGACTCCCATAAATCGTTAAGGATCTCCCCCCCCCCCCGAACCTGCGTCTGGGTACGGAGCGGTCCCTCGCCATTGCACAAGCGAGAGTGCAACGTGTCATTTGCAAGCTCAGGTGTTCTCAGGTGTTCATGATTTTGACGTCGTTGTCATTTTTTTTTCTTTTTTTTCTTTTTTTTTAGAGGTGTGAGGTTTGGTTTTGGTGTGTGTGTTTTTGGGGGGAGTTTGTGGTATCTCTCTCTCTTTCTCTTTTCTCTGTCTGTCTGTCTGTCTCTCTCTCTCTCTCTCTCTCTCTCTCTCTCTCTCTCTCTCTCTCTCTCTCTCTCTCTCTCTCTCTCTCTCCTCTCTCTCTCTCTCTCTCTCTCTCTCTCTACCTCTTCCCCTTCCTTCTTCCATCCATCTATCCCTCATTCACTCTCTCCCTCCCTCCTCCTGTTGTGGGGGGGAAAGGAGTAGAAGATTCAGCTGGGGAGAATGGTGTGAGTTGTAATCTCTGTCCCCTTTTTCTCTTTCTTTCTGTCTCTCTTTGTTTTGTTTTGTTTTTCATTTGTATTCCTCTCTCTCTCTCTCTCTCTCTCTCTCTCTCTCTCTCTCTCTCTCTCTCTCTCTCTCTCTCTCTCTCTCTCTCTCTCTCTCTCTCTCTCTCTCTCTCCGATGCACCTGAGCAGAGAAACTAGGACTATGAATTCCTGCAACTGCATCATCATCATCATGCTGAAAGCGCATTTAATTGAGCCATATATAACACTGTGCAACAATGCCTACCTGTCGATTGCAATTGCAGAGCGGGTAGTCATTATCCCACGTCTGGCGCCTTGCACGATGACAGGGCAGCAATAAGTATGTCGAAGTCTATTTTGATCAATGCATTTTCCTTGATATCACAATGAGCGGCCAAGAGAGAGCCGTCTAAGGTTAGGTTGTCGGAAAGGCATGAGCACCAAAAGCACGGATATTTGGATATTTGGATAGGATGTAGTATGTCTTCGAGGGAAGGGTAGGATT
Source organism: Penaeus vannamei (assembly GCF_042767895.1). Classification (NCBI taxonomy): domain Eukaryota; kingdom Metazoa; phylum Arthropoda; class Malacostraca; order Decapoda; family Penaeidae; genus Penaeus; species Penaeus vannamei. Next base: position 6,315,620 of record NC_091550.1, read on the forward strand.
TGATCGAATTCATTGATGGTTTAGTGTTTTCGAAAAGGATGATTGAGGATTTTGAACATAACTGATATAGTGGGTGTTTCAAGATTAGTTTCACTTGCGAGCAATCAGTCGATCAGCTGATGTAAACAGAAGCTTGTTTTTTTTTTCATATCATAAATGTTTACTCTTTGCATAATTTAGAAACTCCAGCATATCGACGGAAAATTTGACTCTGTAGGGCAGTGGTTCCCAATCTATTTCATTATGTGGCTCGAGACCAACATATAATAATCTGTGTGGCTCCTTTCAGCGACTCATCTTTTCAGATTCAGTTATTCTCTCTCTCTCTCTCTATCTATCTATCTATCTGTCTATCTATCTATCTTTCTCTCTCTCTCTCTTTCTCTATCTTTCTTTCTTTCTCTGTCTCTGTCTCTGTCTCTGTCTCTGTCTCTGTCTCTGTCTCTGTCTCTGTCTCTGTCTCTGTCTCTGTCACTGTCTCTGTCTCTCTCTCTCTTTCTCTCTCTCTCACTCTCCATCACCCCCCCTCTGTCTCTGTCTCTGTCTGTCTCTCTCTCTCTCTCTCTCTCTCTCTCTCTCTCTTTCTCCTCTCTCTTTCTCTCTCTCTCTCTCTCTCTCTCTCCTCTCTCTCTCCCTCTCCCTCTCCCTCTCCTTCTCCTTCTCCCTCCCTCCCTCTCCCTCTCCCTCTCCTTCTCCCTCTCTCTCCTCTGATCCCTTGCAAGTCCCTATTCCTCTGTCATAAACTGTTAGAACCGTGCTATTGTGATCTGCGAAGGCGAGACAAACACCAAGAGCTCTTTCTACACCGAAGATGTTCCCAATTCTCGCCAAGGTTAGCAACCCGGCAGATCTCGTGTGGAATGTTTGTCATCTGGGGATTCAGTTTCTGCGCTTAGGAGAGGAAGGGAGGGAGGGAGGGAGGGAGAGAAGGAAAGAGGGAGAGAGGGAGGGAGGGAGGGAGGGAGGGAAGGAGGGAGGGAGGGAGGGAGGGGAGAGAGGGAGGGAGGGAGAGAGTGAGTGAGTGAGTGATTGAGTGAGTGTGAGTGATTGAGTGAGTGTGAGTGATTGAGTGAGTGTGAGTGAGTGAGTGAGTGAGTGAGTGAGTGAGTGAGTGAGTGAGTGAGTGAGTGAGTGAGTGAGTGAGTGAGTGAGTGAGTGAGTGAGTGAGAGAGAGAGAGAGAGAGAGAGAGAGAGAGAGAGAGAGAGACAGACAGACAGACAGACAGACAGACAGACAGACAGACAGACAGACAGACAGACAGACAGACAAACCGGTATCTTTAATCTACCAAAACTATTATTCCCAAATAAAACACAAAGCACAAAACACATTATAAAACATCTCCAAGGCTAGATCAGTAGCAACCAGATGATGATTGTTCAATGAAAATATATCCATTAAAATCAACTATTTTCCATCCTTTTTTAAAATTGAAAAGACAAAAATAATCGACCATATCCACAAAGTATCCGTTACTTTTGTGACGTCATCAAAATAAACCCCACGTGCTTTTTTTTTCCCAAACTTTATTCAGACGCCATGACACCTTCTAGAATTTCCACTGATCTAGCCTTCCCCTTAGACAGACAGAGAGATTCCGAAGCTTCGAAACAATGGAGCTTAAGTGAACCCCGCGAAGCCTCGAGCCTTGTCATGTCAAAACCGCAAGTTTCGCTTCGGGGTTCATTTGTTAAGAGTAAAGGCTGCGTGATATTTAGAATTAAAATTATCGCTAGTCATGATAGACGTTGTAATCACGAGATGCGGTAATATCCTTTGTCGAAATGGCTCGTTATTATATTCGTATGACCTTTGATTATCAAAAAAAAGCATTGTTGAAAATATGTTTAGGTTTAAAGAGCATGAAATTCGGGAACATAAATTGACCACTTTAACACTTAGTTAACTATTTTGTCGACATGAGGGGTAATTCCTTGGTATTTTATCCTGAAGCAAAATATGTATATAAGAATTTGGGAGAACAGCATGTAATTTTAGATAATTTGCATTCCTCTATCTGGAAAAAAATAGGATTTTCATGTTAACAAGTCCTTGAATATTTTTGCTTCGGAATTCACTTAAAGAGAGAGAGAGAGAGAGAGAGAGAGAGAGAGAGAGAGAGAGAGAGAGAGAGAGAGAGAGAGAGAGAGAGAGAGAGAAAATGCTACAGCCTTTATATATTTCCTTTTTCCCGAAAGTCATATGAAAAGTTCTTCGAATCTCTACTCGAAGAATAAAGTTATCAGATTACCAAGATATCGCAATGGAAGAAACAAGAGTCCTCAATGTCTCTTTAAGAATGTCCCAATGCCCCAAAACCAGTCGCCTTCCCTTTCTAATCCGCAAAAACAGCCGTGAATTCTGCTCAACTCACCCTGAAGGATATTCGCACTCTAGCGTGTTATTCGCACAACGGTACCCGAGGAGCCGTTACACAACGTCGCTGAATGGCTTCCAAACGGTGAGAATAATTTGGTTTTGATAACTAGGATTAACAGAGGAGTTATTTTCACGGGGGTTGTGCGATGTATCTTATTTTTTTTAGGGATTTTATGTTTCATGGGTACTTATATAAATACGTGTGTGTGTGTGTGTGTGTGTGTGTGTGTGTGTGTGTGTGTGTGTGTGTGTGTGTGTGTGTGTGTGTGTGTGTGTGTGTGTGTGTGTGATAGATGATAGATACAAATAAACATACATACAGATAGTGAGAGACAGAGAAAGTATTTAAACTCTGCATAAATAGGTTTCTACCAGGCAGAATAAGTAACAAAAGGAGTTAATAAACAACAATTTACAACTCGTTGAATGTGAAGACAGATATCCCGAAGGAAACAGATTCAATATAATTAAATAGCTTAAAAGGAATGGATACCTTGAGAAATATATCCAATGAATGTGTTTTTCACAGAGATTTGATGTCAAATGAGTAGAGACGGCGGGAAAATAATAGGGTTCGAATCTCACGAAATGGGTTCGAAATGGGATCGAATCCAATAAGGGAATCAGATGGTGTGGCGGGAGATTTGAACGTAATAGGGAAGAATACACAATTACGGTGCATTTTTGGTGAAGATTGCTCCTTGCGTGACACAGCTCTCTTCTTTAAGTTATCGGCCCCTTTTGTTATCAGCTGTTGTCAAGGTGTTGATGTAGTTGATAGCAAGTCTGTTTTATTTTTATTTTTTTATGTTTGACCTTGGCACATTTTTTGGGCGGTGGATGGTATTTTTTGTCATTATCTGTGTTTGTTTTGGTTTTTCTGTCTCTCTCTCTTTGTTTTATCATCTTTCTCTTTCTCTCATTCTCTCTCTTTCTTTCTTTCTTTCTCTTTCTCTCTCTCTCTCTCTCTCTCTCTCTCTCTCTCTCCTCCTCTCTCTCTCTCCTCTCTCTCTCTCTCTCTCTCTCTGTCCTTCCTTCCTCCCTCCGTCTTCCCTCTCATCGACCTTTTCTCCCTCCTCCCTCCCTTCTCTTCCTTCCTCCCCTCCACCGTCCCTCCCTCCCCCTTTCCCTCCTCCTTCACGCCCTCCTTTCCCTCCTTTCCCTCCTCCCTCCTTCCTCTCCTCTTTCCCTCCCCCACTTTCCTCCTCAATGAAAACAATGAAAAAGTCAAGATTGCCTCAGTCTCCCCTCCGACATACACCGTTTTCTTTCTTCAGTCACGTGATGAAGAAGTGAGGTTAGACAAAGAGAAAAAAACAATAGGATTAGCATTTAACAATCGAGTGATATCGTCATTAAATGATTCGTTAAAAGCGATGAAATGAAGGGGAAAAAATTGTTTGTTGGAAAAGTAAAAAGCCGGGAAAGAATGAAGAAATAAAAGTTATATCTTATTACAAGCTTGAACTAATAATAGAAATTAGGAAAGAATGATAAAAGAAGTAATTTTGATATAGAATTAGATATTCTAATATTGATTTTGATTTTAGAAAATGAAAATAAAACAATAAACAAATATCTATTCAATATCGAAAGGAATTACTTAATATCAATAGAAAGAGTGAAACAGCAAAAAAAGGAGAACAAATAGTGTGTGGAAATAAAAGATTAAAAAAGATAAAATCACTAAATAAACGCTTTTTCTTTCGCAAAATTTCCAAAATAATTTTCCTTGTTGCGAAGAGGTTAGTGGTGAGAAATTTGTTAATGTATGTTCTGTTATTAATGTTTGTAAAGGTGTATATATATATTTTTTTATTTGTTTGTTGAGTTCTTTGTCATAATTTTTATCGTTGTTATTGCTGTTATCATTGCGTCTGATTGCAAGGTTATCATTATCTCATTAACATCATAAAGTTATTAGCATTATCATCTACCTATATACCCTCATCATCCTTGTTACCATCATCATCATAATCACCACCATCACTATCATCACCGTCATCATCATCATCATCAATATCATCATCATCATCATCATCATCATCATAATCCCCACCTTGATCATCATCACCATCATCATCACCACCACCATCATCACCATCATCATCATCATCATCATCATCATAATCACCATCATCATCACCATCAATCACGATCATCATCATCACCTTTACCATCATCATCATAATCACCATCATCATCATAATCACCACCATCATCGTAATCACCATCATCATCATAATCACCACCACCATCATCATCACATCACGATCATCATCATCATCATCATCATCATATCCACCATCACCATCATCATCATCATCACCATCATCATCCATCATCATATCCACCATCACCATCATCATCCATCATCATATCCACCATCACCATCATCATCCATCATCACCATCATCATCCATCATCATATCCACCATCACCATCATCATCATCATCACCATCATCATCATCATCATAATCATCATCACCACCATCGCCATCATCATCATCATCATCACCATCATCATCATCATCATAATCATCATCACCACCATCGCCATCATCATCATCATCACCACCATCATCACTATTACCATCATCAAACCTCTACATGAATGAACGGAATGTTCAACATCACAACCAAAACGAAAACAAAAGTAATAATAATAAAAATTCTAATAATGATAATGATAATAGCAACAATGATAAAAATACTAATAATGATAATAGAAATATAGATAATGACAATTGTACTAATAATACGAAGACATAAAATATGTATATACTCTATTAACTTATACGTTATATTCGTAATAATGCAAACGCATAAAATATGTATAAACTCTAAATTTCTATATACTCTATATACTCTTTATCCATATACTCTTTAAACTTTTACATTATATCTATCCTTTTTTACTATTTTTATTATAAATTTCTACGTTATATTTATCTATTTTTACTATTTTTATTATAAATTTCTACGTTATATTTATCTATTTTTACTATTTTTTCTCGTCCTCAAAAGCATTGTTTGGGGGGGGGGGGGAGGTGACCCTGGCGGTGTTCTGAGTACGTTGGGGAGGAAGAGAAGGTCAGCCGGTCAACGATGGTGTATGTGACAGGTTGATGAACACTTTCTGGAGGTCTGACCTTGCGTGACCTCACTATGACCTCTCCTTCCCCTCCCTCTTTCCTCTTTCGCGATTCTTTCAACATCTATTCCGTCCCTCTTGTTTCTTTTAATATCGGTTTTCTTGTCCTAGCTCTTTCTCGTTTCTTTTTTCGGTCTTTTTCGATATTTTCTCCCTCTCCCCTTCTTTATTCCCTCTCTATCTCTCTTCCTTTCTCCCCTTCTTTTTCCATATCTTCTCCTTTCTCTTCTCCCCTCTCCCTCTCTTTTCCCTTATCTCTTCCTCTCTTCCTCTCTTTTCCCCTCCCTTCTCCCTCTTTTTTCTCTCTTTTTCTCCCCTCTCCCTCTCTTCTCCCTCCCCTCTCCTCTCTCCCTATCTTTTCGCCTCTCCCTCTCTTCACCCCTCTCCCCTCTTCCTCTCTTCTCCCCTCTCTCTTCTCCCTTCTTCCTTCTCCCTTCTCCCTTTTTCCTTCTCCCTTCTCCCCTCGCTCTTCTCCCTCTCCTTGTTATAAGACCCCTTCGTTCAAAGGGATTTTTTGAAACTTCATTTTCATTTACATATTTGCTTCTTCTTCTTTCCTTTTTCTTTATTCTCTTTTGGGATAGACAAGAGAACGATATGGTAAAAGGAAGTTAAGATGAAGACGATACACGGAAGAGAGAAGAAGAAGAAGAGGAAGATGATGATAAAGGGGGGGGGAAGTTGAAGAAAGAGTATAATTTAAGGAGAAATAAAAAAAAGGAGAGAAAAGCGAAGGAGAAGAAGAAGGTGATAAAGGAGGTGGAGAGGTTGAAGGAAGGGTGTAATTTAAGGAGAAGGAAAAGAAAGAGGGAAAGGCGAAGGTGGAATAACTAGACAAAGAGATAATGTTTGATAAATTATGAATAAGTAAACAGGTTGATGAGCGAAAGATGAAGAGAGCAAATAAAAAGAAAATAAAAAAGATGAATAAGTAAATAGAATAATAATACATAGAGGAAGTAAAGGATAGATACATATTTAGAGAAATGAAGGACGGAGAGACAAAGATAAAGCGAAAAATAGAAATAAAAAAATAGCGTAGATACGAAAGAACAAGTAAGAGGAATACAGGAGAAAGTAAGAAAAAAGAAAGCAAGATAAATAAAAGGAGGAAAAGCGAAAGGAAAGAATTACACTAATGTTTTCCCTCTTTCTCGTTTTTTTTCGAATTCCCGTTTTCCTTTTTTCAAATTCCGTTTTCTTTTTCGAATTCCATTTTCTGTTGGAATTCCGTTTTCTTTGTTCGAATTCCGTTTTCTTTCTCGAATACCATTTTCTTTGTTCAAACTCCGTTTTCTATTTTTGAATATTTTTTTCGAATCCCGATTACTTATTTTCTCATAGACTTTTATTTTATGTCATAATTGGTTCTTAACACAAACGGTTTCCTTTAGCGGGCGAACAATGGTTGAGAATGAAACATAACTTTTTTATTACACGTGGAAGAAATTAGGCTCAATAGATTATAATTTTCGTTATTTTTTCAAATATAATAATTTTCGTTGTTTTTTTCAGTGTAGATTCTTACTTTTCATTGGTGTTTATCTTATTATGATTTTTTTCTCTTTTCTAGTCGTATTCTCATTCTAATTCTTGGCCTTATTCTTGATATTATTTTTCTCCACTTTTTTCTCATCTTTATCCTTCCTTTTTATCGTTTTCTTCTGTTTCCTATTATATTTCGTTTTGAATATGTACTGCTCTTTTTCCTTCTTCTTTTTGTTTTTTCTTAATTCTAACCAGTTTTTAATCATTCTTCGTCATTTACATATTTCCTTTTCTTCTTCTTCTCCACATAATTGGCCAATTAAGTCAGGAATAAAAATGCTATAGACATACCAAAAACTTGCCGTTTTCTTTGGTAACGAACACAGAAAACGGGATCATTCTGTCGATCCTGATAATACAAACGAACATAAAAAAAAAGCAAATAATAATAAGAAAAGCAATGAAAACAAGGAAAGAGAAAGAGACTAATAAAAATTCTTCGTTTGCTTCGTTATTCAGGAAGAAGTGATTTGACGGAAGGAAGAGAGAATTAGAAACTATTCATGAGAGGAAACGACCCACACAGATATGCTGGAAACAGTGACAAAAGGTTATTAACATAGTTTACATGTGCGGCGCCTTCAACTCTTGACATGCTGTAGGATTGGGTAGGATTGGTGTGTGTGTGTGTGTGTTTGTGTGTGTGTAGGATTGGGTAGGATTGGTGTGTGTGTGTGTGTGTGTGTGTTTTGTGTGTGTGTGTGTGTGTGTGTGTGTGTAGGATTGGGTAGGATTGGTGTGTGTGTGTGTGTAGGATTGGGTAGGATTGGTGTGTGTGTGTGTGTGTGTGTGTGTGTGTGTGTGTGTTTGATTCCTTTTTTATATGACTTCTTTATTTCACTTTCTGTCTCTGTGTCTTTCGTTCACGTTTTGTCTCGTTTTATCTCCTTTTTTCTTTTCTCTTGTTTTCTGTCTCTCTGTCTCTGTCTCTGTCTCTCTCTCTCTCTTTCTCTATCTACTCTCTCTCTCTCTCTCTCTCTCTCTCTCTCTCTCTCTCTCTCTCTCTCTCTCTCTCTCTCTCTCTCTCTCTCTCTCTCTCTCTCTCTCTCTCACTCCCGCCTTCCCTTTCTGTGTCTCTTCCTTTCCTCTTCCTCTACGCACGCACGCACGCGCACACACACACACACACACACACACACACACACACACACACAACACACACACACACACACACACACACACACACACACACACACACACACGTACACACACACATACACACATACACATATGCCCCCCTACACACACACACACACACACACACAGACACAGACACACACACACACACACACACACACACACACACACACACACACACACACACACACATACACATATGCCCCCCCTACACACACACACACACACACACACACACACACACACACACACACACACATACATACACATACACACACACATACATGCATACATATATATATATTAGAAAAAGACCGGTGAGCCCAGGATCTGGAACTACTACCAAAATATCAAAACTATTTCTAACCTGCATATTTTCAAAACAAAATCATCGGTTTTCAATCTGTGTTTTATAAATTTCTTCCCTAGTGGTTCATGAACACTTATTTCAACAGTGGTACAACTAACTAAATTTAACCTGAATTTGAGTTTTTTTTTATTTTTAAATTTTCGAATTCTCGCGTTTCACTTATACTAACAATAACCGCCAGTTTCCACAATTACATTTCACGTGGGTCTTTTTTATGGTTTTACTTAATATTCCTATTCTAAATCTGAAGGGCATTGGGGTATGGGTATTTGGAAACGCCAGAAGTGGGACATGGTCTTGAGAGGGTTAAAGATCAGTTTTAAATTAGCCACGTGTATGGAAGGTTAAACGTCTTAGTTCTTTTAAGGATATTATTTCGTGATATAATCCTTGGTGGAATGGTGACTGGTAATGGTATTGTAATTAATGGAATAAAGTGTTTTGAAGTTGACTTTGTATATGAATTCTCTCTATCTATCTTTTTTTTTTCTCTCTCTCTCTCTCTCTGTCTATGGTAGAAAAATCCACAATGCACAAACTAAATTTATTGAAAGAAAGTGAGACAAGTCTATCTTTCTCTCTCTTTTTCTCTCTCTCCTTTTATTCTCTCTCTCTCTCTCTCTCTCTCTCTCTCTCTCTCTCTCTCTCTCTCTCTCTCTCTCTCTCTCTCTCTCTCTGTCCTGTCTGTCTGTCTCTCTCTCTCTCTCTCTCTCTCTCTCTCTCTCTCTCTCTCTCTCACTCTCTCTCTCCTCCTCTCTCTCTCTCTCCTCTCTCTCTCTCTCTCTCACCCTCTCCCTCTCCCCTCCCTTCCCTCCCTCTCCATCTCTCTGCATGTACACGTGTTAGCATGCATGTGTATATATTTCTATTTTCCATTTCCTCTCTTCCCCTCCCCCCCCACTTCACCCCGCCCCTCTCTCTCTCTCTTCCCCTACTTCTCATCTTCATTTCATGCAAATTGTCTTCTCTATTAGGGTATAACTCAAGTCTTTTGTTCCTGCAATATGTAATCTCCCTCTTTCCCTTTCTCTTGTTTCAAAATGTATATTTTTACGCATATCGTTATATATACACCTATTTCCTCTATAGGTTCTAATAGATGAAATAAACATTGCTCATAAATATCATTTATTATAGACGTAAATAGTCTATAAGAGATTCTATCCAGTATAAGGAATCCAATCCTCTATATTATACATCAGATCCCTTTTACAGGTGAAAGGCCAAGGAGTTGGAGGTCGAGTCGTGCTTGAGGGATACTAATTATAAAAGTTTTTTTTTCTTTTTTTCCTTTTTTTTGACAAGGGGTGGGTGGGTGCGGAAGAGAAATTATATATATGTTTAGTACGTTTTAGTAAGGAAAAAACTAAAGTCTGATTTATATGATTAGGAAATAACAGTGTGTAAACTTCGTGTGTGTGTTTGTAATAGTTTTATAAGCGGTTTTCTTTTTTTCCTTCTTTCTTTTTTTTTAGCTTTTCTTCATCCACTTCATAGTATTTTGTTTTTTCGCGGTCTTTTATTCCACTCTCCTGAGTTTGAAGAGTATGAATGTTATATTAAATAAGATGAAAAATGTGCAGGAGAAAAAGAATAATGCAGGATATATGACACGAATATTCCCTGAATATATATATACATATATATATATACATATATATATATACATGCGCGCGCGCGCGCGCGCGTGTGTGTGTGTGTGTGTGTACATAGATATATATACATATAAATAGATAAATATATGTATGTATGTATGTATGTATACATATATATACATTTATGTGTATACATATATGTGTGTGTGTTCTTTCTTTCCCTCCCTCCCATCCTCTCTCTCTCTCTCTCTCTCTCTCTCTCTCTCTCTCTCTCTCTCTCTCTCTCTCTCTCTCTCTCTCTCTCTCTCTCTCTCTCTCTCTCTCCCTTCCTCCCTCTTCCTCTCCCTCCCCACCTTCTCTTCCATACCACACAAAGCTATCCCGCCATATCTCCACGACCACCTTTTTTAAACCTTCAAATAGTTAACAAAACAAAAAACAAAAAACACCACGTGAGAAAATTGTTACTCCTTCTCGACACCAAAACGACCTGTAGAATGAGAGAGTCGTGTTAACTATCTTTTTCTGGGGGATGTATACCATATACAGGCAGGTTGGATGGGTGTTGTGATCTTGCTTTGATATGGAGGAAAAGGGATGGTGTGTGTGCTGTGTTTTGGACAAGGCGAAGCGGTTAGAAAGCTTGTATGGTTGTTATGTTGGTGTAAGTCTCTCATGCATATCGCACATATATACGCGTATATATGTATGGATGTGTGTGTGTGTGTGTGTGTGTGTGTGTGTGTGCGTGTGTGTGTGTGTGTGTGTGTGTGTGTGTGTGTGTGTGTGTGTGTGCGTGTGTGTGTGTGTGTGTGCGCGCGCGCGCGCGCGTGTGTGTGTGTGTGTGTGTGTGTGCGTGTGTGTGTGTGTGTGTGTGTGTGTGTGTGTGTGTGTGTGTGTGTGTGTGTGTGTGTGTGTATCAAAAAAATCACTAACACTATATTAAGTGACATTTGCGCCAAAGCAACCGCAATTATCCATGAGGAAAAAAATCCAAAAAGGTAATAATAACGATTATAATAATCAGGAAACGAGGAAAAAAAAAAAAAAAAAAAAAAAGTTAGGCAAATTGCGTATCTCTTTTCACTCTCTTTCCTTCCTCCTATTATCCCCCTTCTCCTCACCCCTCTCATCACACTCTCCTTCTCCTTACCTACGCTGTTCCTCTTCTTTCTCCTCTTCACGTTCTTGTTGCATTTGACCGAATATTGACATGACAGTTGAACTTCCACAAAACAGGGCCACACATGAATCAAGTACAACGAAGGGAAGAACAAGAAAATGCACGAATATGCCTATTCGTGTGTTTTCTTGTCCTTCTTGTTCTTCTTCCATTCGTTGTTCCTGTTGCAATTTGTTCGACATGAGGGCCACACATAATTTTTTTTACGATCTAAGAAGGGGGGTGTATGTCAGCCTCATAAACATGCTGAAGTTCACTGATAAAGATATGTTGGAATTTATGCTGAAGCTTATAAACAAATACACGCTGAAGTCTCACAAACAAACGATACTTGAAACGATTAAATAAAGACATTTTGACCCTCACAAACAAAGACACTCGAAGCCCACAAACAAACACTCGTCGACCGCAAACACCAACACTTGACCCTCACAAACAAAGACACTCGAAGCCCACAAACAAACACTCGTCGACCGCAAACACCAACACCTGACCCTCACAAACAAATACACTTGAACCTCATAACCCCAAACACCTGAACCTCATTAAGCAAAGAAAAAAAAAAGAAAAAAAAAAGAAAAGAAAAAAAAACTCATAAGCAAAAAAAACCCGAACAATTAACCCTCACAAACCAAAACAATCGAATCACCTCGATCCCCAAACCACGTAGTTAGCGAGACATAACCATCTCGAACTTGACTCCAAAGACCAAACTATCCATTTTTAACAGCCAGTAATAGAACCTACGGATGTCGTTAATTGTGTGTATTTTCTTGTAATTTCACGAGTCACGAGTAGGAAAGTTCAAGGGCTTCAAGATGGGGTTCTATGGGTATC
>NC_091550.1:6335324-6337824 GCF_042767895.1 Penaeus vannamei
AACAGCTTCTGTGTACCCAACAATCACGTTTTCCTTCTCTGTGTACAATCACCTGTTCTCTAGAAACCAACCTTTAATCTCCCTCCAACAATGACACTTTTACACACCTCCTTCCCCTCCTCCTCCCCCCCCCCCGCCCCCCCACAATTGTAGCCTCCACTCTGTTATTTTCCTTCTTACAGTGTCATATTTTGGGCCGAAAATTGTGGAATCCATTTCCTGTAATATGTAGCCATGCATATATATAAAATACGTATATATAAACACACACACATACACACACACTAACACACACAAACACAAACACAAACATAAACACACACATATATGCATAAACACACATACACACACATATATGCATAAACACACATACACACACATATATGCATAAACACACAGACACATATATGCATAAACACACATACACACACATATGCATAATCACACACACACATATGCATAATCACACACACACATACACACACAGACACATAAACACAAACACACATACATAAAATATGTAAATATCTTTCATTAAGTGTACTAGATACAAAGAAAGGCTTTCAGTGCACATATATTTGGGTGACAAATAACGAAGATTAAGGTTATGGTAATAAAGTCTTTAATTCAGATCATTTGCACGCGTGTAGAACATATTTTTTTACCATTCTCAAAGCAATTATTGGGTTGGTAAATTTGACTGACTTTGGCTGTCAACAATCTTGCAAGACATTTTGTCCGGCTGTTACTAAGAAATAGTGTGCGAGTGTGTGTGTGCGTGTGTGTGTGTGCGACTGTGCGTTTTATGTGTGTTTGTGTGTGTGTGTGTGTGTGTGTGTGTGTGTGTGTGTGTGTGTGTGTGTGTGTGTGTGTGTGTGTGTGTGTGTGTGTGTGTGTGTGTGTGTGTAATATATATATATATATATATATATATATATATATATATATATATATATATATATATATAAACGGAGAGAGATATATGTGTGCATGTGTGTGTGTACATGGGTGTGTGTCTGTGCGTAATAAAAAAAAAAAAAACGCCAATATAGCTATAACCTTTCGGAGCAAGACGCCCAACTGTATGAAATCTGTATGAAATCTGTCTGAAATCTGTATGAAACTACTGTATGAAATCGCCGAAGTTAGCAGGCGAAGGACCACCGCCCAGAGGCCCAGGGTCGCCGCTTCCCGCCCCTGCTGAGATGGCGGTGTCCTCGTAACCGCATCCCCCGTGGGAGACCGGCCTGTAGTACTCCACCCGGATGTCCTTGCGGTCGAGACGGGCCTGGGGGAGTAATATTGAAAGAGAGGGTGTGTGGAGAAAGGCAATAAAAGATAGAACACGATAGATAGGAGGTGAAAGACGGGGAGGGAAGAAGGGAGGAAGGCAGGGGAGGGAAGAGGAAGAGGGGGAAGTGAGAGGAGAGGCATGCCTTTTATCTTTGGACTATTTTTTCATTGTTAGCAACAGGTAAATTGTTCATGTCCTGTGAATATTATGTAATTAATATATTGCATTTTTTTACAGATTGACAAACAGATTGATTGACAGGTAGACAAGCAACAAAACGAACAGACAGGCACACAAACAAACTCACAGACACAAACAAAAATAAAACAAATCTCAAGCAACAAAACGAACAGACAGGCACACAAACAAACAAACAAACAAACACAAACAAAGACAAATCTCAACCCCAAATCCTCACCATCTGCCGGAGGTCAATCTGCAGGTTGGGTTTCCGGGAGAGGACGGTCGCCTGCTGACGTTGGAAGAAGGCCACCTGCTGGCACTCGAAGGCACCGGCGAAGTGGTCGTAGTCCGTGGAGTGGACGGTCATCCTGTAGCTGCCCACGATGTCTGGGGGTGATGGCAGGAGGCGTTAGAGAGAGGGAGTGGGAGAGAGAGACAGATATATAGATAGATAGATAGATAGATAGACAGTTAGATAGATAGATAGATAGATAGATAGATAGATAGATAGATAGATAGATAGATAGATAGATAGATAGATAGATAGATAGATAGATAGATGGATATATATATATATATATATATATATATATATATATATATATATAGAGAGAGAGAGAGAGAGAGAGAGAGAGAGAGAGAGAGAGAGAGAGGGGGGGAGGGCGGGGGGGGGGGGAAGAGAGAGAGAGAGAGAGAGAGAGAGAGAGAGAGAGAGAGAGAGAGAGAGAGAGAGAGAGAGAGAGAGAGAGAGAGAGAGAGAGAGAGAGAGAGGGAAGGGAGGGGGGGAAGAGACAGAGAGAGAGAGAGAGAGAGAGAGAGAGAGAGAGAGAGAGAGAGAGAGAGAGAGAGAGAGAGAGAGAGAGAGAGAGAGAGATACGAGGGGATTTCGTGGAAGTTCGTGGAAAAAGCCCATAACTAAAAATTGTTTGGAAGGATTTTGATTTCAATGAACTTGAACATTCTTGTATAAACGTTATAACGCATTCAAACTAATAAAATATCACCGATAGGCCAAGTTACACT
>NC_091550.1:6345324-6347824 GCF_042767895.1 Penaeus vannamei
TTGTTTATTATTTCAATGTTAGTATTGTAATCATTCACTTGAGGTGTGATATAGAAGACAGAAACAGGAGAGAAGTGTGCTAAATAATCCCAGTATTATGTTTATAACTAGAAATATTGAGCATTAACAGAATTAAATGTCAAACAGGCAAATGCTGTATAGAAACAAGCCTCAGTGTATCATCACACAGGCCAAAAGTTTTGAATTACATCGTGTATCCTCTATACGAAGTTGCTACAGGATAATTTTCAAAAATAATTTGCTTTGTCTTTTTTTGTTCATTACAGAATTTCATTTATTTTATACCAGATTGAATTGGAATAGTAATTATCCCATTTATTGAGATAAGATTAAGAATTAAATTTAATTTGTAATATCTGTTTATCCATAACTACACAGCAAATCTACCATTACATTTAGATTTCTGATTCCTTGCTACATATTAATTCAACTATTTCAGCAGTAGTAAAGATTGTTATTTTTGCAAACTGAAGTAAACCATACCTACAGTTGATGAAGACATGGTTAATAGAATATGACTGCTGATAGTGAAGCTTATTCCTACTAAGTTATGCATTTTTTATAGCTTTCCAAGAAAGTTTAGATAGCAGTTGCATATCTTTTCATATACAGAATATTCTCAAAAGCAATTCAGCATATCCTTAGAATGTTTCTCAAGGTAAAACATTGCAAAATGTCAAATAATGTCAAATACATTTTGCATCGTTGAAAGACCTCTCATTACTACTTTCTTGCAAGATTTTCACAACCATGAGATGGAAATCTTATAAAATAAATTAGTATTGAATTTACCATGAAAAGTGATAATCCTTAACCCCAAGTTAAGTCAAGTAAGGTCATAGTTAAAGAAACAAGAAATTAAATCTTTCATAAGCATTTATTTTTTTCAGTGATAAGTATTTACATTACAGCATTCACACCTAAATGTCTAAAGTTACATACAAAAACTGCATAATCTCTCATTCATTCACCCCTTTAGTCAAGATAATAAATATAAATTAACACAGCAATGAAAGGCAATCATACTGCTATACACTGCATAACAAGTAATGCAATCTTCACTCTATAAGTGTTGGATATGGTGTATTCTAAATGTGGAAAATGAGTGCTAAGAACTCTTAAAATATGACTAGAGTTCGTGATCGATGAATGATGGTTTACTGACAATATGATGATCACTATTAACGCTATGAAAGACCTGGCATTGCATAGACAGAAGTCATCAAAATGTGTTGTACATACTATCAGTATATTAATATATAGTTGATATTCCCTTAATCATGGCACTTTTTCTGAGTTATTTTCTATAAAGAATGTGTCTTAGTTGAGGCAACGGGAAAAAATAAATAGCTATAAAAACACCTGAAAGTACACAGATTGTGTGTTACACGAGATGCATTCAATAGCATGCTAAGCATAGCATATGTTGAGCAGATACTCACATTACAGTTTCCTAATTATTTCTATATTACTAATGCCTCTACACTTAGATTTCTTCTAATCACACACTTTAGATTGCGACATAAATATTCATACCATCACAGACACAGTTTGCTGAATTTCACGGTCCTTGAAGATATAAAGTAAAGACACTTTTAATGACCTATTTCCTATTACTGTGTTTAACTTCTTTCATTACACGTTAGACTTGTAATTTCTTCACAGTCAACCAGTGTCTCAGTGTTTTTCTACAAGAAGTAGAAAAAGGATGAGGTACACGGCTAATTCTATGGTGAAGCAAACAGCCTTTCTTTAATGTGAAGTCAGAAATATATGTAGAGAATAACTGTGTCATGATTTTTGTACTCGCATTACTTGTAAAACTTTTCTTTTTTCTCTCATTCGAGAACAGTACAAACAAAATTAAAACAGATTTCATTTATAATATAACAACTAATCAATATCAAGCTTCCTGAAGTTCCTCTGGATTGTGTTAATAGCTTTTCCAATCTTCTTGTGCTTGACTTTCTTCTCAATGTGCATGTTATCCAACATCAGTACACGAGACCTTACAGCTGTTAGTTCCTTTTTGTACATTTCTGAAAGGGGAAAAAATATTTGTTATTAACTGTCCCATTCATTCTGATCATATTGTTTGGTATTTAATGCTAAAGTATTCAAAATTTCTTCTCTCCAAAATCTAGGAAAAATATCTAGTGATGTATGATGCATCTTGCTTATAGTAATTTTTATTTTTATCCCATCTGATGTTAAATATGATCTTCTAGGTAAATGTATCAATATTTTGTTCCTTTCTCTGTCCTCAAGGAAGAATTATATAGACATACTAATATTCTCTTACCTCTATTATTTTCTACATGAAAAAAGTCAGTTGAAGCTGCTTATGCAGTACAACATTTATCAAATATTCTTTTCAAGCTCTATGCATTTAATTCTCTTCATCTACCTATATCAATCTCCTTTTTTCTTCATATCAATCTAGAATTAGTTGCTTTTGCTTTTTAAGCTGTAACCTGTT
>NC_091550.1:6350324-6360324 GCF_042767895.1 Penaeus vannamei
CTATCTATCTATCAATGTCTATCTGTTCATTCATTCATTTATATAATTTCCTTTCTTTCATTTACTTTCTTTTATTCCATTTTACTTCCCTCCCTCCCCACACTTCATATTACACTGACCTCTCCCCATGTTTTATTTTCCACTTACTGACACAGAGAAACCCATTGACCTTACCTCACAACATTGGAAAGCTTTAGTGACATCAGCAGGTGACCAAAGTGTGATAATGGAAAGACCAACATCCTTTTCGTCAAAAATGTATGTGAATCCTCGGACCTGATTTTCTTCATCTTCTAAAAGGGATTCGAAGGCAATTTGCATGGACTTCATTTGATCTGAAGTGGTGTGTTTGGTTGGATCCATTCTGCCTGAAAAAAGGAAGAGACATTAAATTCCGTGAACGTTTTTATTTCGTCGTGAAGAAATAAAGGTTACACGAAATACATATAACTGAATGGAAAAGAATCTTCGATCAATGGGTAATTTAAGTGATAGCAAAAACCTCGGCTGGAAAGGTGGTATGGTAAAGCAACTCTAGTATGCACTTTCATACAAGAGATTGAATATCTCCACAACAGAAGAGATGCATTTGACCATTGACCAGTTCTGATTATATCTTCGTAAAAAATACATGTTGGCCTATTTCTGACCAAGATATAACAGAAACCCGTCAAATACATCTTTTGTATTGCTAAGATACTCATAATCATTCATATCTTTTCTACATTTGTCACAATGAACATGATTCTTATCTTCATAAGGTGAAAATTGTTAGACAGCACTATTGCAAATGACATAATATATATATATATATATATATATATATATATATATATATATATATATATATATATATATATGTGTATATATATATATATTTATATATATATATTGATATTGAGAAAATAGTACTTTAAAGTGTGACTCAATTATTACTTTTATATATTTATATATGAATATATACAGATAACAATCCCTAATCAAACAAGCGACATCAAGCCACATTTCCCTGATTAACAAACATTCTCCTAACTAAACTAAGAGACATTACCAAACTGAAATTACAAAAGAAACTACAGAACACAAAACAACAAAATCTTCTGGACTCTCTTACCAGCAACACTGAAGAACACCCTCCTCCCGGAGTCGTCCCTCTCCGGCAGGGCAAAGAAGTACCCCCTGTCAATGAGGTTCTCTATCATGGGGTCCTTGATGTCGAGACCGTGGAACCAGTGTGTGTTCTCCGTGCGCATGTGAAGGTATTTCTCCAGCAGTTCTTGAGCTTCGCGGATCCTGAACTTTTTCATACGGAGAAATCGCAACAGGAAGTTCCCGTCTGCAAGAAAGGGCGGGTTTGGTTTGAGAATAGGAATTGGGAGAAAGAAAGAGAAGAAAGGCGGGCGTGGTATAGGAATTGAGGGTGGGGAAGAAAGAGGTATCTTTAGTTTGTAAGTTGAGTTTGTGTGAGGTGTGTGTTACACGGATGGTTTCTTGGGTGTACTTATATGTAGAGATCGTCGTGGATTTATAACTAATTGATGTATCGAATATAGGTCACGCTAATATCTTGTGTAATATGATCTGCATCTTTATATATACTGTATTATGTACTACAAAATTTAAATAAATATCAAAAGTAACACATTCATAAATTTCTCTACCTACAAGCTGTGCAATAACTACAATAATCAAGATCAGCCTTCTTTGAAATTAACAATAAAATATCACAAAAGTAAACAAAATAAAAAATGCATTAGTCCCCCCATACAGCGCAGGGAAACCCAGCACGTGGTCTCTGTTTACCTCAGACACGACACCAGGGGCAAGCAACCATCACAGGCAGTTGGTAATTACTAAATTTCCCTTTCATTCTGACGCCGCATTAACTCGGTGAAACCAGACTGATCCCTTTAAATTTTGCCGGTGAAATCAGGAGGGGGTTTAATGCACTAAGCCCTCTCTCTTTCCCCAAACATTTGCTGTTTTGCTAAACTCTGCGGGAATGTCTGCTCCATGATGTGTTGTGTGTCATGTTTACTCAAGGTAATTTTTCTTCGCTTCTTCATCTGATTCGCTTTTATGCCTATGCCCTTGGTTTATTCAATATTCTGGCCGTTTACTTATTAACTTACATATCTGCGTTAATTATCATTTATATACCTTTTTTACATTATGGTTCTACTTAGCCATTAACTACTAATTCTTACTGTTATAACCACTGCCTTTGCAAATAAGTTTATGGACAAACAATGAAGTATTTCATGTTATACAACAGTAATAACAATAACCTAAATCACGAAAGTAGAAATGCCACCATCGACTGTATCTAAAAGCTTTAGAAAATAACACCAAATGACAAGAAAGGGAAGGGGGGGGGGGATTGCCTGGAATACTGACTTATTAGTTGCCTCACTCGACCGAAGGTGCAAGCAGTCAAGTGTCCATAATTTAGGTCTTAGGTTTTTGATTTGGCGAGGGGGATAGTAGCAGAAATTATAACGTTGAAAGCAGTCAAAATGTAGCACGGTATTAGAAGCCATGCGTGCGTATATTTGCGTGAGTGAGAGACTTGCGTGAGAGTTTGTTTTGGGGCGATTGGGGAGTGAGGGGAGAAAGAAAAGGGGGAGGAGGGGAGAGAAAGAAAAGGGGGGAAGGAGGGAGGAAGAGAGGAAAGGAGGGAGGGAGGGAGGAAGAGAGGAAAGGAGGAAAGGAGGGAGGAAGAGAGGAAAGGAGGAAAGGAGGGAGAGGGAGAGGGAGAGGCGAGGGAGAGGAAGAGAGGAAAGGAGGGAAGGAGGGAAGGAGGGAGGTAGGGAGAGAGAAAGAGAAAGAGAAAGAGAAAGAGAAAGAGAGAGAGAGAGAGAGAGAGAGAGAGAGAGAGAGAGAGAGAGAGAGAGAGAGAGAGAGAGAGAGAGAGAGAGAGAGAGAGAGAGAGAGAGAGAGAGACAGACAGAGACAGAGACAGAGACAGAGACAGAGACAGAGACAGAGACAGAGACAGAGACAGAGACAGAGACAGACAGACAGACAGAGACACACAGACACACAGAGACAGAGAGTCAGAAAAAGAGACAAAGAAAAAGAAACATTCAAACTAACAGACACAGAAACAGTGACGGCGACCGAGCACGCGCGCGCCCACCCACAGACCCGCCACACACCAAACCCCCCAACTCACCGAGCCTGCACTTGGTGATGGCCGTGTTCCTGGCCACGAATTCCCTCATGGCCTTCAGTCCCGCGACCCTCGTGGCCTCGTCCTCCATCAGGTCCCTGGAGGCCACTTTCCTAACCTCCGGCGGCAGAGTGCACACATACTCGTCCTCCCCCAACACGGCAAAGGCCTCTGCAGCACCGTAGGGACTCCCCATTTTCGCTCCTGTGGGAAAAGAAAGAGGAAGGTTAAGCAAAAATGTGAGATTTCAGACTCCTATTTTGTTATTTATTATTGGTATTTTTGGTTATGTTGTCATGTTATTTGTTATTGGTGTTTTCTGTGATGTCATGTTATTTATTGCTGGTATTTTCTGTTATGTTGTCACGTTATTTATTGCTGGTAGTTTCTGCAGTGCTGTAATGTTTTTGTTTTTGTTTTTTTACTGTAATGATATGTTATTTTTCCTGTAATGCTGTTGTTATTTATTGCCGGCATTTTGTCATGCTGTAATGTTATATATTACTGGCACGTTTTTTAGTAATGCTGTTTATGTAATATTTTTCCACCATTCTTATATTTCCCTTATCAACCGTAATCATAAATCGAAGTATATTCACACTGAGGTTTCTTCTCTCATCATCATAATACCGGGGACTATCACACTAACTTATAAACATACAAAAAAAACCCACCTACAAAAAAAATAACAATGATGATTAACCTCAAAAGCG
Source organism: Penaeus vannamei (assembly GCF_042767895.1). Classification (NCBI taxonomy): domain Eukaryota; kingdom Metazoa; phylum Arthropoda; class Malacostraca; order Decapoda; family Penaeidae; genus Penaeus; species Penaeus vannamei. The sequence continues at coordinate 6,354,210 of NC_091550.1, forward strand.
AGAATAAAATCAGCGAATCAAAAGGAAACGACATCATTAGGCCTCAGTAATTGCAAGACCCATTAGCAACCCACTCGTTACGGCCTTTGATGTCTTGCCCAAGCCACGAAAACCGCTGCTTCTGTGCCGAGGCCAAACCAAGTAAAAAGAATAATGATAAAAAAGAAAAGAAAAGAAGAATCAGACTTATTCGTTACAATGCGAAATAAGCAATTAACACAGTACGTCATCATCCCCCATAATAATAATAATAATGATAATAATAATAATGATAATAATAATAATGATAATAATAATAATAATAATAATAATAATAATAATAATAATAATAATAATAATAATAATAATAATAATAATAATAATAATAATGATGATGATGATGATGATAATGATGATGATCATGGTGATGATAGTAATGATGATGATGATGATAATAATAATAATGATATAAAACATTACTATGATAATGATAATGATGAGGTTGATAGTGATTATGACTTTGATAACAATAATAAATGGCTGAAAGACGGGAAGAATCATTAACGTAGGATCTTAACCTTAATATATAATTAATATATCAGTATTACAACGGCCGCAAGTCACGTCAGGGGTAGAAAGTATTAACCTCATCTTTGTGGGATAAGCTCTACCACAATGTCATTTGGCTAATTGTTTTGTGGTCGTATCCCTACGGTGCGTGTGCGTGTAAATATAAATAAACAGATATTTATATACGTTTTTACCTCTTTTGTCTCTCCTTTTTCTACTTTTTGTGCGTGTAAATATAAATTTAAATAAATAGATTTTTATATACGTTTTTACTGCTTTTGTCTCTTTTCTGCTTTTTATCTTTTTCTTCTGTTCCGATTATACACGGTACGCTATATGAAGTTAAACGCTACACATGATCTACTATACCCTATACACGTACTACTTTGTCATAGCATTACAGTCTCGGTCAAAACTCTTGTCAAACCTGCTTCGGATCCCGTCTCGAACATACGCTTCACACCATACTTTTTGTATAGGGTGAGACAGATTCAAAGTTTCGAATCATTACGAGACTTTTGACCGTCGCTCGACCATTCCACAACACAACGCTCACCGCAGGAGAAGTGACCATAAAGTGACGATCGTCTTTGAAATGGAAAGGATCGTAATTTGTGAAAGAGGATTATTAAAGGGTTGATAGGGGGAAGAGGGGAGGGGAGGGGTGCAAGGACGTGTGAGAAAAGGAGCGAGGGAGGGGGAGGGAGGAAGGGAGGAGGAGGAGGAGGAGGGAGGGAGGGAGGGAAGGAGGGAGGGAGGGAGGGAGGGAGGGAGGGAGGAAGAGGAGGAGGAGGGAGGGAGGGAGGGGAGGGGAGGGGAGGGGGGGGGAGGGGAGGTGAGGGGAGGGGAGGAGGGCAGGAAGGGAGGGAGCGAGGTGTAGGAGGAGGAGGGAGGGAGGGCGAAGAGGAAGGAGGGAGAGAGTGAGGAGGAAGAAACTACTCATTATCTCGTCAAGGAAGACAAATAAGAGAGAAAAATGTCTTCCTTTTGTCACTTAGATAAAAAACCCATCGTCATTCTGTACAAGGTGATTTATTTTTTTAATTCGCGAAAGAATAAGGGTAATTTATAGGAAGGGAAAGTTTTAGCTTTGTTTGTTTGTTTGTTTTTCAGAGCCTAATGCAAAAAAAGTCATTATTTGACTGGTACTCCCTGGTGCTCGAAAAAATCTGTATTTAACTGGTATTCCCTGGTGCTCAAAAAGTCACTGTATGATACTCCCTATTCCTTAAAAAAAAAAAAAAAAAAGTATATATAGGTATATATTATTTGACTGATACTCCCTGGTGCTAGAAAATAATATTTGATTGGTACTCCCTGGTGCGCAAAAATGGCATTGCTTAATTGATACTTACTGGTGCTCAAAAAATCATTATTTGATTGGTACTCCCTGGTGCTCAAAAATGAAAAAAATAAAGAATGAATGAAAAAGGTGAATGGGAGAAAAGAAAAAAAAATAATATTTAAGAACCTAACTGTGTCAGGAGGAATGTGTACCAAGATGACTTTTAACAATCCTGGTGGACATAGCGGGGGGAGCTAAAGACCGTTACTTGCTCTCGAAAACCGTGAATTGAAACCAGTTTAATGAGATAACTATTGGAGTGTTTATTTTCCGGGGAGTAACAAAGTGACAAAGGAAAAATAAAACTTTCGAAATATTACCCAAATCACATTCCAACCTTGTTTCAACTTCATAGATTTTTTCTGGACCGAAAAGTTTAATTAACGAGTGGAATTAAGACCTACCTTGTTCGCTAATTGTCTGAATTCCTGAAGTTCGATAATACTGACAGCACAGCAGCCGAAGAACTGCTTTGTTACGTCACCCTTATGAACAGAACAGGTCTTGCTCGAGGGATGGGTTACAGTTCAGCAAATGATCTCCTTAGAGCTGGTCTTACATTAGTCTGGGGCCCGGTAAATTGCACGTAAGTGACCTAGTGCAATAATTAAATGTTCCTTCACTTATTTCGTAATCCATTTGGTTACACAAAGGGTTAAAAATCTGTTTTTGGCCACACTGGTACTATTGTTACGTCTAGGGCTGAACTAATTAAGGAAATTCAAAAGCATTGTTCCATATCGAGTAGTTAACGAGATAGTTAAATGGATGTGTTATATAGTCGTTAAAGAATAGTCAGCTAAGAATATTTATAAGAGTATGAATTATCAGAGATGATGGAGTCAAGTGTTATTGGCTTCTCTGTATGTCTGGCTCATATATGCCCTGAAATTTCCTATGATATATATACAATGAATGTCTATCTGTCTCTCGCGCGCATCCCTTGAAGTTCCTTATACAATGTACACAACGAGTGATCAAATTGCAAATTTCATGCATATAATACTAATTAACGTTAATTAACTAACGTTCTCTCCATACAAAATAATGTATGGCACCCACACCCCAGTAGCTCTCTTAGCATTCTATAAACACTAGGAGAGCGAGAAAGAGCAAATTCCCTTCAACCGCCGAAATCAAAATGCTAATCCGCTCACACCTGTCTTCTGCCAAACGTTTCCTCGAATGCACATACATACGGCGAATGGCGACTAGGCGTGACATCTGGTGGCCAAAACAGCAAACTTTCTCATCTTGGAACCAGACTTTCACCCGCAACATCCGGGTAACTTGCGGATTTTTTGGCGTCACCATTACACTCTTTTTGAATAAACGACAGAGAAGGGAGGGGGAGGGAGGGAGAAGACAAGAGGAGAGAGAGAAAGAAAGAGAGAGAGACCGGGAAATTGCCTGAGTAAAGGGCTTGTGTGAAGTGACCAAGAGTGGCGGGAAAGTGAGCGGTGGAGGGAGGAGTTGGCGAAGACTTCACACCGAAAAAAAATCGTGGATATGGTGTCGATCGGCGCTGTGGACATGATGATGACGGAGCCTGTGACTTTTTTTAAATGTAGTCTGTAGTTTCTTCAAATGCGAAGTGACAATATCGTTTCACTGCCGGCCCGGTTATCACGCTTCGGGGAGAAATATATATACATATACATACATACATATACATATATATATATATATATATATATATATATATATATATATATATATATATATATATATATATAATGTAAAAGATGAATGAGATTTTTCACCTTAAGAACTAGCATAACCAACCCAACGTAATTTGGACGCCATATATCAACAACAACAACAACAAAAAATACAAATACAAAAAAATCAAGATAAAAATAAAAAATATACTCGATATTGGACTCCAAACCAAACCACGACAATAAATGAATAAACAAACAAACAAATAAATAAATGAATAAAGATTAGAATCAAATGCAATACAGAGTCCCACGGGTTTCAAACGTGAACGGGAAGCCAAGCACAATACATTGCTTCATTAAGAGTTTCCAAAACCGTCTGAAATTGCTTTCTTAAGTTTACATACGCACTGTGTACATATGTATGCATTCTTATTCATGCATACTCCACGCTACACACGTACACGTATACGCAAATAGATATGGAGACGCACACACACGTACGCGCAATTTATATGTATACGCACACACACGTACACGCAATTTATATGTATACGCACACACGTACACACACACGTAAATATAAATGTACACGGACACAGACGCGCACACTCACACGCACACACGTACGCGCAATTTATATGTATACGCACACACGTACACGCACATGCAAATATACATGTACACGGACACAGACACGTACACTAACACGCACACATACGTACACGCCGATCCCTATGTACACAGACACAAATACACACGTACTACCGCGCTCACTCAAGCCCACACTCGCCACACCCTCGACACAACAACGAATAACGAAGAAGGGAAAGAAAGGGGAGGCAGAGAATCGCAAAGACAAAAACTAAATAATTAAATAAAAATACGGAAAGACATAAATAAATAAATAAATTTGCATCTATAAAAATAAGAAACAGTTTCCACAAACCGACAAACGAGTAGATATAGACTACTAATAGATAAATAAAAATACAGAAAGACATAAAAATAAATGAATAAAAATACATCCATAGTAATAAAAGAAATTATTTCTACAAACCAAACAAACAAGTTCCACAAACCAACAAACGAGAAGACATAGACTACTAACAAATAAATAAAAACACATCCACACAAACAAAAGAGACATTTTCCACAAACCTTCAAACGACAAGACAGGCTCCTCTAAGTGGGAAGATCTAGACTAAATCTCTATCTAAATATTTAAATCTTTTGAATTATAACGACGCCGATGAGTAGATGAGTACGCACGTGGGTGAGAAGTGAGTAAAGAGCGCCTGGTGGGTGAAGTGAACAATCACCCGCGTTGGAGGGAGTGCGGGACTCAGCCAACCTCGACCGCCAAGTAGGTTAGTGAATGTGGGGGATTTTGAGCACTGCAACACCTACCTACCTACCTCTCTCTCTCTGTCTTCGACTGTCTGTCTGGCTGGCTATCTGTCTCTGTCTCTGTCTGTCTCTCTCTCATTCTTTCTTTCTTTTTCTGTCTCTCTTTCTTTCTTTTTCTGTCTCTGTCTCTCTTCCTTTTTTTTTCTTTGTCTCTGCCTCTCTTCTTTCTTTTTCTCTGTCTCTGTCTCTGTCTGTCTGTCTCTTTGTCACACACACACACACACACACACACACACACACACACACACACACACACACACACACACACACACACACACACACACACACACACACACACACACACCTTTGCAATAAATTCGGGTGTTAGAATCTTTCTTCTCATCCCTCACAGTCACTCTTTGGGGATGTCAACCACGGATTTTTATAATGAATGAGAAAGAACGAGGGATCGAGCTTCGGTATAGATGGCGCGCGAGTGCACTTGAGAGCTGGAAGTTCGAAGTGGGTTTGGTATTGTGTTGAGTCGTTCATGGATGCAATTTCTGAGTTTAGTGTGAGGGGTAGACTGGGAAGGAGGAGGGGGATAGAGAGAGGAAGTGGGGAGAGGGAGAGGCGATGGAGAGAGAGAGAGAGCGAGAGAGACAGACAGACAGACAGACAGACAGAGATATACAGACAGACAGACGGTGCAGACTAGTAGTCAAACAGATGGCGCAAACAAGTAAACAAACAAACAACACCAAAGAGAACTACATCACCGAATTAAACATCAAATTACCAGATGCACCGAAGCCAGATCAAGCGCCGACGAGCGAGGTCTTAGTACGTGCAGGCGAGGACACACTCACACCTTAACTAAGGAGACACGCCATCACACACCAGTTATATTACACACTCGAGATCAGCTGAGTGAATGTGGGCAATCACTTGAAATTCCCAAAGGTCATTCGTCAAGGAAAGCCTTGACCCAGTGACCTCCTGCGAGGCAATATTCGTGCGCGACCCGACATAATAAAAAGGGTGTGAGAGAAAAACAAGCACAAGAACTCTAGTATTTCTGTAACGTCGAAACAAAAAATGAGAAAAATTTTACATAGTCTTAAAAAACAACTGCATCACAGGTTAAGAAAAAAACTGCAATGAAATGAACAAGAACCAGAAATAGACCAGAGCTTGAAAAAGAAAAGAA
>NC_091550.1:6365324-6370324 GCF_042767895.1 Penaeus vannamei
GGATTTATCACACTCGTTCAGTTACGCTCAAAGACACTGAAATTATGGGAAGGCTGGTCTCTGTCTACGTAATTATGTGCGTTTTTTTACAGTGCATTGTGTGTACTCTTGCGTTCTTCATGCTCTAGAAATCGCAGACCGAATGGCTGTGTTGTAGGTTTGTTATTGGTGTAATTGCCTCTTATCTTCGGTTGTTGAGATGTAACGGCTTTTAGGGGTGCGGCCTATGCCCATATGGTACAGCGCTCTCGTCTGCACAGTCACTTCCCTGGTCTTGTTATGTCGTGCCTAGTAACCGGTTTCCCTAGGCGTCACCTTGAATCTGACAACCCTTTCACCCTAGACGAGCTGCCACATCATAATTTAGGTGATGTGGGTAGTGTTTGGCATCCTGGAAGAATCTCCCATCTCTTTCATCACTTGTTTTACGTAAATCGAGATTAATTGCTGTCTGGAAACTCGGCATGTTTTGTGTTCTGAAGTGATGATTAACGTGACCTGACTTGTACAGGTAAATAAGCCTAATTTATGTATACAATATACCAGAATGACAAGAAAGAACGATTCATACCATCTTCTAATTTAAACAGATTTGTATCCAATGCCCTCCGTAAAAACAAAGGGAATTCCAACAAAGTCGCTGGAGTGAAAACAACTAGACCGAAAAAAAACGCAACAGAGCAAAAAATAAAGAAAGAAAAAAAAAAAGCTTTGTCTCCCTTTTTCCCGTAAACAAAGACCACAGGCTCCTGATCCCCCACCCAGCCCAGACAAACCGAACAGCAGCACCCATACTACTCTACTCGGCGCCGCTCGTATGTAGGTCGAAGCCAGCCAGTTATGTCGGTCAATGGGCGGTTCGGGCAGGTGGGTGTGAGGTTGGGTAGGAGCCCCTGGTTACATCGGTTCTGTCAGGGAAGGTCGTGTGAGTTTGACAGGAGGAAGGGGGAGCTGCATATGAAAGGCAACCTTGATCGTTGCGGATAAAATTTGAATTCTTGCGATCATTGTAGGGAAAGGGACTATTTTGGACTATCTTTTTCCTCTCCAATAGCAGGGGTGGAGGGTTACTGGGTGATAATGCTATGCACAAGTGAAAGCTTAACTAAACTGGGCTAGTGCAGGTTAACACCATGCATTTTGTAACATAGTATTTACCTTTGTCTCGAGAACTGATATTAACTGGAACTTGTTTATCCACAAGTAATTATACCTGTTGTGTAAATTCCAGGTAATGTTGTAATGTGGGTAACTGTTCCGAGATAGGCCTATGGGACAGAAGTAGGTTGGGCAGGACATGTTTTACTTTCCACTTAACAAAGAAGTGCCCGGTAAGTAGGCCTAGTCACTGAGTTGCTTGTTAATATGAGAATGAAGGTGATCTGGCTTTTACATTTCACATTGTTTTATTCTTTATCATTAAATAGAAAAAGAAACACATGAGTCACTTTCCCAGGATGAGCCAGACGCTGACGGTAATAAGAAAGGCTAATTTTCCGCAAGATAATGGCCCTGAATTTCACTAGCAAAAACAAACATTTTGCTGTCGGTTGCACTCACGTACACTGTATGTTTATGTGTTTGTATTCATATCACGGATGATTCACCTCACTAACGTTACACACACGCACACACACACACACACACACACACACACACACACACACACACACACACACACACACACACACACACACACACACACACACAATCGTATGTACACAAACGACAACAGATACACTCCTCGTTAGGTGGACCTATGAACAAAGAAATCTTTGTTTATCATATATTGCCTCAGACCATTTTCCACACAGACACGTTATATATGTATATATGCATATATACACATATACATACATTTAAATACACACACACATATAGATATAGATATACATGTGTGTGTGTGTGTGTGTGTGTGTGTGTGTGTGTGTGTGTGTGTGTGTGTGTGTGTGTGTGTGTGTGTGTGTGTGTGTGTGTGTCTCTCTCTCTCTCTCTCTCTCTCTCTCTCTCTCTCTCTCTCTCTCTCTCTCTCTCTCTCTCTCTATATATATATATATATATATATATATATATATATATATATATGTGTGTGTGTGTGTGTGTGTGTGTGTGTGTGTGTGTGTGTGTGTGTGTATATATATATATATATATATATATATATATATATATATATATATATATATATATGTCAAACCTTCCTCGCCAAGTCATCTCCGACACCAGATTACTGATGACGATCATTACGACGAGTCCGACGCCGGGGAACGCGCTTGGGATGTAGGTTAAAGAGCGCCTGTGACTATCAGTGGGACTTATTACATCCATTATTACAGCTGTAACGGCTGCAATCGCGACGGCTCGGGCAAGTTGACGTCTTAGTGTAGTTGGCGGCGCGATGTAATGAGTGTCGTTGGGTCCAAGTGGTGATTAATGGTTATTAACTGCCCAAAATTGTTTTCGTTTTTTAAAGACTGTGTGGGGGATAGGTCTGATATTTTCATTTTTTAGGTGATTTTGTTGGTATTTAGGGTTGACGGGAAGTATTGTGAATAATTTGCTTTGCCAGAACTCAAGATATAGAAGAAAAAAAATGATGATGCAGTGTATGACTGTGTATTTCAACACAACAGTGATACAAGTAGCATGAGTTTTCTTTCTTTTTTTCTTTTTTTTTTAACATTTCTTCATTGTCTGATATACTGTGCATTTAATCTGCATAAGTCATATTAAAGATTTTTTTTACCTTTCTTACAATGTACTATGCTACACAGGAGAGTCACGCTTCACAAGTATGAGGAACCATGTGCCAAAATGGAACGTCATTATGAGAGACAGAACCACACACTGAGGGGACGTTGACACTGTAATAACTGCAGTGTTTTGTATTTTGACGAGGAATTTTTGGAAATTAATGTATTTACTTGGCCATCGTTTAACTGTCGTCACGCATTTAGATATAAACAAAGACAAGAAAAAAATCATTATGGCTTCCAAAAATTAGAAATTTGTCATTTTAACTTTACAGATTCCAGGAGGATGAAGCAACAGTATATTGAATATTTGAGACTATACAAATGCACCTGGAGAATTTGGACTTTGTATAGAAGATTATCAACAAATAACATTTTGAAAGAGTAAATTCCTAACTTACTAAAGTCACTATTGAAAATCTGTGTACACATCATAGCAGTGCCTCTTTATCATTATTGCTCTACACTGTAAAGTAAATAACAAGATATTTATTAATTTTATTGGATGAGTCTGGCATGATTTTCTCGAGGGGTGAATCAAGAAATGTGTCAAAATTCGATGCGTGTACTGCATTATAAATACGAGAGAGGTATCTATCAATGATAAAATATGATACCCATTGTCTCAAAATTTGTGGGGATCAGTGAACTAAGAAGCTGTAGAAAAATAAGTTAAATAAATAAATAAATAAACTAAAGATTACCAATACCTAAATATTTACAGCACAGACGAAATAATATATGAAAAAATTAAAATAGATAAATAAAAAAACTGAACATGAACAATACCTAACAATTTACAGCATAGACGAAATAATATAAAAACATGAACCATACCTATTCGTTCCCTTTCCCCTAAAGTGTTCACCGAATCACACCAACCATTAAGATTGAAAGTCGTTCTCTTGACAAGCAATTTATCGCCGGTTAACCCATGTACTAGCTTGGGACGGAACCAAGAGGCTAAAATAACAGTTTTCTTCCACGCTAGATTCTTTGGTACCTTGCATGCTGAAAAAAGTTTTATATGGGAACTTATATTACGGTTTGTGAATCTTTGGTGTGTGGTTGGTATCACTGTTTCAATTTCTGTTTGTTTCACGGTTTTTATTTTTTATGTATTTGTGTATTTAATCTAAAAAGATTAATTTAGTTTCCAGTGTGAGGGTTTCAGAATGTGATGTGTCCGGTATATATTATTTCATTCTCTACATTTCATGATTTTATTTCGTATGTATATACTATCAAAATATCAATTCAGTTTCCACTATGATGTTAATTTTGATGTACATAAAATCCCTAGATTGGGTAATGCAGGTCAACATACTCGCAACCTTTAGTAGCCAAATGCAACACTGACACCCATTATTTCTAGTTTGCACAACCCAGCTTATGTAAAAGACACGAAGGTTGTATATCTCAAAATACTAGGTTAGTCACCCACTGCAACACTGCCGGTACCTTCTAAAACAGGTTTCAAAAGCATGCGTGTCTTAGAGATTTGCATGTGCGTGTGTGTGTGTGTGTGTGTGTGTGTGTGTGTGTGTGTGTGTGTGTGTGTGTGTGTGTGTGTGTGTGTGTGTGTGTGTGTGTGTGTGTGTGTGTGTGAATTCCCCCTGTTTTTCCCTGTCTCTCTTTTACTCTTTTCCGTTACCTTATCATAACCTTTATATCTTTCCTATTCCTCTCTCTTCCCTTACATCTCCCTCCCTCCTCTTCTCTTCCTCCTTTCCTCACTACCCCTTTTTGTTTCCTTCCTCTCCCTCTTTCCTTTTCCTTACCCCCTCTCTTTCTTCTCTCTCTCCCCCCTCTCCTTCTTTTCCTTCCTCCCCCTTCCCCTTCTCCAGTCTCTTACTTTCCTTTTCTCTCCCTTCCCTTTTCCTACTTCCCTTCCTCTCCCTTCCCTCATCCCCTCATCCCCCTCCTCTCCCCCCTCCTCTCACATCTTGCATACTAGTTGGCCTTGTTGCTTAGCTGGTGGGTCGCTGACTGCGGCCAAGTTATGCAAGTTACTTTTTTTCCTATTCTCTCTCTCTCTCTCTGTCTTTCTATCTCTATCTATTTATATATATAGCTATCTATCCTCCCTCTCTATGCATCTCTATCTATATATAGTTATCTCTCTCTCTCTCTCTCTCTCTCTCTCTCTCTCTCTCTCTCTCTCTCTCTCTCTCTCTCTCTCTCTCTCTCTCCCTCTCTCTCTCCTCCCTCCCTCTCTCCCTCTCCCTCCCTCTCCCTCCCTTTCCCTCT
>NC_091550.1:6400324-6407989 GCF_042767895.1 Penaeus vannamei
TCCCTCCTCCTTCTCTTCTTTCTCCTCCTCCTACTCCTCTTTCAGTTTCCTCCCTCCCTTCTCCTCCTCTCTCAGTCTCCTCCCTCTCTCTCCCCTCCTTCTCTTTCTCTTTCTCTACTCCCCTTCCTCCTCCTCCTCCTCTTCCAGTTTCCTCCTTCTCCTCCTCCTCTCCCAGTCTCCTCCTCTTCCTCCTTCTTTTCCTCCCCTTCCTCCTCCTCCATCTCTTCTTCCTCCTCCTTCTCCTCCTCTTCCTCCTTTTTCTTCTTCTCCCCTTCCTCCTCCTCCTCCAGCCTCCAGCCTCCTTCCACCTCCACCTCCTTCTCCTCCTCCTCCTCCTAACACCCCCCTCCCCGTCTCCCTCACCCCCTCCGTGCCTTATACCCATAGGCCTCTTTGTCCCTAACTCCGACCCACATGCTTCACCACTTACCTTCATCACTCTTCAGTAAGACGCAAGAGAAATGAGAGAGAGAGAGAGTGAGAGAGAGAGAGAGAGAGAGAGAGAGAGAGAGAGAGAGAGAGAGAGAGAGAGAGAGAGAGAGAGAGAGCGAGAGAGAGAGAGAGAGAGAGAGAGAGAGAGAGATACATATATGTATATATGTATATATATATATATATATATATATATATATATATATATATATATATATATATATATATGTATGTATGTATAGGACGTGATAACCCCCCCCCCCTTACTTACGGATTCTGATTCGCCAATCAAAGCGACATTAGGTTGCGTAATACGAAGGGCATTTGGGGTTTTTATATCCTCATGATGCAATGGCTGACCTTTTTGGGATTTTCTTTCTTTTCTGGTGGTACCTGGTACGTGGATGGAGATTAAATGTACGAGGAGAAGGTATGAAAATTATTTTTATAAGATGTATATATACGTATTTGAAGAAGTATGAACAAAAAGTATAGAAATATATAAAAGGATAACAAGTATAAAAATGTATGAAATAAATATATAAAAATGAAAGTATAAAAAATAAAAGTATAGAAAATAATAGTATGAAAAATAAAAGTATATAAAATAAAAGTACAAAAAAATAAAAATACATAAATACAAATAAGTAAATAAACAAAACTAAAAAAACAAGTAAAAAAAAAATCGTCAATGAATGTTGACTTGAGGCTTCGACATTTCCCGTTTTCTTTCATGTTTTGCCGAGAAGGTTAACACGATTGATAAGCAAGTCTCGACAGTAACTCGGCTGACACTCGTGGCACGCTGATCGACGACCTACTTGCTGTCCCTCCTGACCTACAAACCTTAATGAAAAAATGTTTGATTTAAACGTTTGCCGAACGGTTTTTTTTAACGGTTGTTGTCGATGAGTTTTTCGGTGAGGTCGTTGAGTTCACTGAAATATTTCCGTTTTCTATGATGAGTGTTTGTTTATAAATTCATATCAGTTTATCAAAACAAAATATTTTAGACATTGCATTACATTACGAAACTCTCATTCGAAGAAATGAGATGTAAAGAAATAACACTGAAAAAACAGCAGGTAAGGATGTATAGAAAAGGAAAAACCAATAAAAAAAAAACGTTTAACCTATTATCGGAATAACATTTCCAAGCCAAGAAACCCAACAACAACAACAACAACAACAACAACAAAAACATTTAACTATTTATTGGAATAACATTTCCAACCCGAGAAAACCAACGAAAAAAAAGAAAATGTTTACTCATTTATAGGAATAACATTTCCAAACCGAGAAAACCAACGAAAAAAAGAAAACGTTTAACCATTTATTGGAATAACTTTTACCAGCCGAGAGAGAGAATTCAACCCGAAGAACACTCGTAAAGGTAGTAACAACACAGGAGACAACAGCACCTTGGCACCCAAACGCTGTCTCCATTGTGAGGTGGCTGACCTACAAAAGGGAAGTGAGTTTTACGTCACTTTTTAGACTCCTTCCCCCTCTCCTCCCTCTCCCCCTCCCGTCTCCCCCTCTCTCTGTGTCTTTTCCCTCTCCCTCCCATCTGCTCCTCCACCTTCTTCCCTTCCCTCTCCCCCCTCCCTCTTCCTCCCCCTTCCCACTGCTCCTCCTCCCCTTCCCTCCCCCTCTCTGACTCCCCTCTACTCCCTGCCCACTCCCCCTTCCCTCTGTCTCTTCCCCCTTTCTCCCCTCCCCTCTACCCCCTCCAGCCCTCTCTTCCCCGTAATCTTGTCTTGTCTTTCCCCATTCTGTGTCTTCTTTCTCCCCCCCCCCCTCCGTCTCTCCTCCTCCTACACCCTTACACCTCCCCCGTGCCTTATACCTTATGCTCCTCCCCTTCTCCCTCTACACCACTCCCTCACCCCCCCCCCCCCTCCCTCTCCTTCCCCCCCTTCACCTCCCCCCTCCCTCCCCCCTCACCCCTTTACAGGTCACATGTATTTTGTCTCCGTTTTCTATGCGTTGTTTTCTGTAAACAGTCTTATGAACAGTATTTCATCGTGTTGCTGCTGTTGTTACCGTTATTGTGATTGTTATTATTATCATTATCATTGTAATTATTATCGAGGACGATTCCGAAACTGTTGTCTCACTTTCTTCAATAAATTTAGTTTGTGTATTGTGGGTTTTTCTACCATAATGTCAACACGGTAGAGTGTTTTTCCATTCATTATTATAATTATTATTGTTATCATTATTGTTATTATTATTATCATTATTATTATTATTATATTATCACAATTATTATTATCATTATTATTATTATTATCATTATCACTATCATTATCATTACCATTGCTATTCATTATTATCATTATTATTATCATCATCATTATCATAATTATGATCATTATTATTATCATCATTATCGTTATGATCATTTTTATCATTATTATTTTCATTATCATTATTATCATCTTTCCTTACATTTAGGGTTAACAAACGCCCCTAAAAATGCATCCTATGGTATGACAGCCCCCCCCCCCCGTGTCATCCCCCATGACAGTGAATGACAGGATGACATGACGTGTTATTATTCGCTCTGGCAGATCAGATGTGTCATGTGTGCTCTTCTATCTCCTCTCCTTCTTCTTCTCTCTTCTTCTCTTGTTTTATCACTCCCTCTTCTTTATTCTTCTCTCTCTTACCTTCTTTCTTAGTGTTTTTTCTTCTTTCCCTCTTTTACTGTCTCTCCCTTTTTCTTTCCCGTTTCACCGTTTCCCTTTTTCTCCTTCTTCATCCTCTCCTTCTCTCCCTCTTCCCATTCATCCTCTCCTTCTCTCACTCTTCGCCCTCTCCCTTCTTCTCCTTCTCTCCCTCTTTACACTCTCCCTGCAATCCTCTTTATTTTTATCCCCTCCCACTAACTCTTTTCTCTTTTTCCTCTTCTTTCTTTCTATCTTCTTTACCAATTTTCTCATTTTTTGTTTCTCTTTTACCTACCATCTTCCATGTTCCCCTCCCCCCCTTTTTTTAACTCCCCCAGACAGACAGACAGACAGAGAGACAGAGAGAGAAAAACAGACAGGACAAAACGACAGATAAAAAGACAGACAGACAGACAAAAGATAGAAAAAAGAAAGAGAACAAGACAGATAAACAAAAAGAGAGATCCTTATATAGAAAAGAAAGAGAGACAGAGACAGAGAGAGACAAACAGAAAGACAGACAGAAAATAGACAAAAAGACAAACAGACAGATAGAAAAGAAAAAAAGGTCAAGACACATAAGCAAAAAGACAAAGGAAATCCTCACATACAAAAAAAAAAAAAAAAAAAAAAAAAAACAGAATTCTGCTGTAAACCCGCTCGTCTGCCTCCACCCCCACCCCCACCCCCTCACCCACTCCCCCACCCCTACGTTGGCACCTCTCCTTGTGAAAGTACAGAGGGAGAGTCTGTGAGAGTGAGTGTGTTACAGCGGTCGTATCTCCTCCGGTCCGGCCCACACCCCTCTCCAGGACCGCATGCCCGACCTAGTGCCCTACTGTACCCTTCCACCGGCACGTGACCCCTTCTCCCCCCCCCCCCCCCCCGAAAACCTCCCTTCTAATGCGACCTTCCACGGCAATTTGGTCGAATGTCAACAGAACCGATCGCCTGACCTTGGTTCTGTTGTTGTGTGTGTGGGATTCGGCGCGGGTTCTGTGGTCCGGGTTCTCTGCCATGGGTTGGGATGTACGTTCTTGGTCTCGCTGTTCTTTTTCTCGCTTTCTCTTTTCTTTCTCTTTTTTTAATCTCTCTTTCTTTCTTTCGTTCGCCCTGTTTCTCTCTCTTGATCTTTCTTTGTCTCTCTTACTCTCTTTCTCTTTCTCTTTCTTTCTTTCTTCCCTACCCGAACCTCCTTTTCTCCCCCCCTTTAACCCCAAGGTCCTTGCCCCAACTCCTACATCCTAGGTCCTCCTCCGCCTCCTTCCCCCCTTCTTGTTCTTGTTCTTCTTCTTCTCCTCCTCCTCCTCGTTCCTCCCTCCTCCTCCTCCTCCTCTTCCCCTTCCTCCTCCTCCTCCTCCTCCCCTTCCTCCTCCTCCCTCCTCCCTCCCTCCTCCTCCTCCTCCCACTCCCACTCCCTCCCCCTCCTAGTCCTCCTACCCCTCCTTATTCCTCCTTCCAGCCCCCCACCTCCCTCTTCCTCCTCCTCCATCCTCCACCTCCTTCCTCCCTTCCTCCTCCTCCTCCTCCCTCCTCCTCCTCCCACTCCCTCCACCTCCTCCGACTCCTACTTCCTACATGACTAGTTAGAAGAATAGCCCCCCCCCCCCTTCCCCGAGGCCTTAACCCCTACAGGCAAATTGGTTGTTCTATAGTTCTATGGCTGTTCTTGGCTTTTTTTCCGGGTTACGTTATAGAGGAAGGAACAATTGCGAAAGGGGGGTGGGGGGGGAGGGGGTGTAAGTGTTTTTCGCACTTCCTGATCTTGAGATGCCCTTTTATTTTTATTTCTATTTCCTTTTTCTTTTCTTTTTTTTCTTTTTTTTTTTTTGTTTTTTTTTTGTTTCGATTCTTTGGTTTGGCTTCGTTTGTTGTTGTGCGACACGCGTTCGTTTGGTGCTGGTTTCTGGGTCTCTTTTTTGTATGTATTCTGTGTCTTTGTTTATTTCTTTTAACGACTTTTTTCCTGCTCTTCCTTTTTCCTTGATACTTCTTTTAAATTTGCGGCTATAATGATCGTAATTATAACACGAACAGTATACATTTTTGCTAAATATAATATGTTTTAATTATATTCCCGAGATATGTAGGATCCATAAGATACGGGAAAAATAAATAAAAGAAAGAAAGAGAAAGAGAGAGAGAAAGTGATAACATAACAACAAACAATATTCTTGATTGATTTTGTGATACATGGCATGTATTAATAACCTTCATAAATATGAAGAATCATTAAGAATGAAAAAATAATAATAATAACAGAAATAACACTCTTTCGTGATACATTCCCAATTTCCATTTGTAGAACAACCTCAAACATTACCTTGATATAAAGTTGTGGTTCTAATAAAATATAATAACAATAATAATAACAATAATAATGTATGGCAACCTTACACTCACAACTGCAATGACGTAACATTCTCTTAAAAAAATACTAATACAGATACCTAAGAATGACCGACAAAACATATGTTATTTCACGGTTGTTATTACGTATTTCACTATTTTTTTCCAAGAAGAAGACGTAGCAATTGGATGACCTTGCCCAGCGTTCGAGGCGAGAAGAACAAGGTCACGCGAGAGAGAGAGAGAGGGTGTTGTTTACACTCTCTCCCTCCCTATCTATCTATCTATCTATATATCTCTCTATCTCTCTGTTTCTCTCTTTCTCTCTCTCTTTGCCCCCCCCCTCTCTCTCCCTCTCTCTCTCTCTCTCTCTCTCTCTCTCTCTCTCTCTCTCTCTCTCTCTCTCTCTCTCTCTCTCTCTCTCTTCTCTCTCTCTCTCTCTCTCTCTCTCTCTCTCTCTCTCTCTCTCTCTCTCTCTCTCTCTCTCTCTCTCTCTCTCTCTCCACTCCCCCATCCCCCCTCTCTCTCTCTCCCCTCCCCCTTCCCCCTCTCTCTCTCCCTCCTCCCTCCTCTCTCTCTCTCTCTCTCTCTCTCTGTCTCTCTCCCTCATTCTCTCTCTGTCTCTCTCCCTCATTCTCTCTCTCTCTCTCTCCCTCATTCTCTCTCTCTCTCTCTCCCTCATTCTCTCTTTCTCTCTTTCTCTCTCTCTCTCTCTCTATCTATCTATCTATCTATCTATCTATCTATCTATCTATCTCTCTCTCTCTCTCTCTCTCTCCACTCCCCCCATCCCCCTCTCTCTCTCTCTCCTCCCCCTTCCATCCCCTCTCTCTCCCCTCCTCCTCCTCTCTCTCTCTCTCTCTCCTCTCTCTCTCTCTCTCTCTCTCTCCTCTCTCTCTCTCTCTCTCTCTCTCTCTCTCTCTCTCTCTCTCTCTCTCTCTCTCTTCTTCCCTCGTGATGGCTTTGTTCTGGCAGCGAAGAGTTAGTGAAGGAGTTTATTGTTTTTTTTAATGGAAGGTTTGTGGTTTATTATTTATTTTTTGTCTTCCTGTCCATGTGACATGGAAGCTCTCGTATAAACCAAATACAGGAAAAACAACTATTTTCCACGATATATGTGTGTGTGTGTGCAGTATATATACACATATATATACAAATATCTATCTATCTATATGCCTATGTAATATATATATATATATATATATATATATATATATATATATATATATATCATACATATATGTGTATATATATACATATACACATTATACAGCATGAATCTTCAACATCTTGTAATTACATTTTCCTCTCTCGCAACCCAACCTATTTTTCTCATATCACTCATCTCTCTTTACTGTTCAACAAACAAACAGCTGATTCGTGTCGTATATTGTTACAGTGTTCGTTTACCAAATCTTAGTTATCAGAATGTTTTTGTCGTTTTTTCTCTGTTCTTTGTTTTTATTCGAGATCTTCATCATCATCTCTCGGTTATTTTCTTGGAGATTTAGGGTTAAAATCCTCGAAATTATGAGAAAATTATAGCATGTTTTACGACAGAATGAAATGTATATTAGTGTCACAGTCTTGGCCAAAAAGAAGTGGAAGAAGAGGAGGAGGAGGAAGACAGAACAGGAGAAGGCGGGAGAAAACAGGAGGCAGAAGAGATGGATAAAGAGGTAGAGAAGAAGAAGAAAAAAAAACTACACCAAAAAATCGACTCCCGTTAAAGTCTCGCTTCACTGCCATAACATTTCTTCACTTCTACGATTATACAACAAATAACAGTAATGGCAAAATAAGTGAACACGTGTGCGCGAGGTTACACACACACATACACACACACAAACACACACACACACACATACAGACACACACACACACACACAACACACACATACACACACACACACATACACACAAACACACACACACATACAGACACACACCCACACATACACACACACACACACACACACACGTATGCTGTTTGTGTGTGTGTGTCTATTTATTCATTCATTCATTCATTTATATTTGGCAGAATACTATGGCAATATGCGACGTGAATCAACTGCCTATTTCACGGAGAGAACTTCACGAACAGCAAGGAGAGATGAGTGATGTGAGAAGAACAGGTTGTGTTGCGTGAAGTGGAAAATGTAATTACAAGGATGTTGAGGATTCTGTTTGTGAAGCAACTATTATCCAT
>NC_091550.1:6415989-6428489 GCF_042767895.1 Penaeus vannamei
TACATCAATGCCAAATTGTCACATAACAAATAAATGACACATAAAACAAACCCTCGTTTTTTTCTCTCTCTTCTTCTTCTTTTTTCTTCCTTTTTTTTAAAGAAATATTTTGACGACGATTTCGAAACCAACCTTGACTTCATCTTCTTTTCTTTGCATCTGTTGAACATGCAATTGTGCTCATTCTTTCTCTCTCTTTTATTGTGCTATTCGGAGTCTTAATTCCCAGCCATTAACCGTTAATTCCCTGTGTCTTTTGCACATTAACCTTCCATATTATGTAATTCTGTTTTTGTTATGTATTGCGTTCATGTCAAAGATATATGAATAAAGGAAGGAAGGAGAGAATAACTGAATGAATAGAGGAAGGAAGGAGAGAATAACTGAATGAATAAAGGAAGGAAGGAGAGAATAACTGATTGAATAAAGGAAGGAAGGAGAGAATAACTGATTGAATAAAGGAAGGAAGGAGAGAATAACTGAATGAATAAAGGAAGGAATTAAGGAAGGAAGGAGAGAATAACTGATTGAATAAAGGAAGGAAGGGAAAAGTGAATGAATGAAGGTAGGAAGGAATAAGTGAATGAATAGAGGGATGAATGAATAAAGGAAGGAAGGAATAACTGAATAATTAAAGGAAGGAAGGAATAAAGAAATGAATGAATAGATGAACAGATAAAGGAAGGAAGGAATAAATGAATAGATAAAAGGAGGAAGGAATAACCGAATAAATAAAGGAAGAAAAAAATAACCGAATAAATAAAGGAAGAAAAAAATAACCGAATAAATAAAGGAAGGAAAGAATAACTGAATAAATAAAAAATCGATGAATTAACAAATGAGTAAAGGAATAAATCAATGAATAAATCAATGAATAACGAAAATTACCCTTCCCAAAAAGTTATAGAAATGCAAAAAAAAAAAAAAAAAAAAAAAATACCCTGTGATTATGTCCATCAGAAAATACACTAAAGATATAATACACACACAAATTACCGCAAATAACTGTCTATTTGTCACATAATAGTCAGCTGTCGCGCAGGTGTTTCATTATAAGCGGTGTCATATCTGTTGTAAATACACCTTTTAATACCGATTGAACATTTGTTGTGGTTATATCAACTGGTTGTATTATGTCATATTAACAGGACCTCAATTATAGAGTAAAAAGCCCCCCCCCTCCCTCGTGGTTCCTACCCCCCTCCCCCTGCACTTGTAATCATCTGTGACGGATTTCCAACGGTAGTTATGTACTGTGAAGTTCAACGAGGTAGTTAACTGCAACGACACTTCTTTACTTTCTTCTTCTCCCTCATCTCTTTCTTATATTTTCCTTTGGTTTACTCCTGCGTTCCCTTCTGTTTCTCTCTTTCTCTCTCTCTCGCTCTCTTTCTGTCTCTCTGTCTCTCTGCCTCTGTCTCTGTCTCTGTCTGTCTCTGTCTCTGTCTCTGTCTCTGTCTCTGTCTCTGTCTCTGTCTCTGTCTCTGTCTCTGTCTCTGTCTCTGTCTCTGTCTCTCTCTCTCTCTCTCTCTCTCTCTCTCTCTCTCTCTCTCTCTCTCTCCCTCCCTCTCTCTCTCTCTCTCCCCTCTCTTTCTCTCTCTCTCTCTCTCTCACTCTCTCTCTAGAGTACATGGTAACTAGAAATATCCTTCACCAACTTTCTAGACTATCTAGACTATCATAGCAAGTGTAGGGGTATCAACCTGTGACAAAGTTGGCCAGTTAGCCGAACTAGCACTTTCCCATGAACAACCATACTATTCAGTATCACTCTCTCTTAATAAAAAAGTGTGTTATCAGCTGTCTTCGAGATTACGAGAGGTCAGGTATGTGGACCCCTGAAAAGCTGAAGAATACATGTGCATTCTAACATCTGGCATTATGAAAGTGTTGCTGGGGCGTCAGCTATGGGCTATAAAGTCTTTAATGGACTTTCTCGGAGACAGTAGGGTACACTGACCAGGCTACCCATAGGATATCAGTATACTATACCATACCTATAGGATGTAGTTTTGGAGGCAAAGATAATCTTGTATCAACACTCCAAATTGTGTAAGGTGGCAAAGCTGCATGATCTAATTTATTGCACGAAATAAATTAGCTACTTTCTGATCTTAGTAATTGTATTCATGGTCTTTTCTCAGGTGTAATTAGTGATACAAGTTTTCTTCGTATCATATGATTTGATAAGGATTAAATCTGATTGAATATAAACCAGGAAAAAAGGACATTTAGAATATTTAAACGTCAAAAAGGACCGAATACGACCTCCCACTTATTTCATTACCTAACAAGTCCCCACACTATACTCATATACCTGTGTCCTTACACTCAATTAACAACTACAGTCTGTTTACATAACACTAGGGTGCCGTGCCTTGCTGGTTGGACAAGTACCGAGTATCGCACTTTGCCTTTCCTTTCCTTTCGTCTAATGCGCGCGTGTGCACAGCTCTCTCTCTCTCTCTCTCTCTCTCTCTCTATCTATCTATCTATCTATCTATCTCTCTCTCTTTCTTTCTCTCTCTCTCTCTCTTTCTATCTTTCTATATCATTCTCTCTCATTCTCTCTCTCTCTCTCTCTCTCTCTCTCTCTCTCTCTCTCTCTCTCTCTCTCTCTCTCTCTCTCTCTCTCTCTCTCTCTCCCTCTCTCCCTCTCTCTCTCTTTCTCTCAGCCTCACACATATAAATATATATGTATTATTCTTTGATTAACTATCGACCTTTTTGCACCCTAAAAAGCTTCTTTCTTAGGAAGTGCAAGAATGTGCTGAATAACAACAGGTGATGAAGAAGGGAAGAGAGGGAGGAAGGGGTGGAGAAGGAGAGAAAAGATGTGAAGAGGTAGAGAAAACGAAGAGAAGGAGGGAGTGGAGAAGGAGAGAGAAAATGAAGAGGAGGAGGAGAAAGAAAAACGGGAGAGGAAGGGGTTGGGGGTGAGGAGAAAAGGGGAAGAAGATAGAACGGGATAGAGAAAGAAGGACTAGAAGGTAGGTGAAAGAGAGAGAGAGAGAGAGAGAGAGAGAGAGAGAGAGAGAGAGAGAGAGAGAGAGAGAGAGAGAGAGAGAGAGAGAGAGAGAGAGACAGACTGACAGACAGAGAGGAATAGAAGGAATCGGAGGAGTAAATTAGAGAGGATGAGAAAAAACAAAGGAAGAAGAAAAAACAAAAGCAAAAGAAAAATAAGAACAAAAGACGAAAAGAGGAAAAGAAAAATAAGACGAAAAAAGCAAAAGAAGAAAAAGAAGAAAAAAAAAGACGAAAACAGAGAAAGAAAAAAAAGACGAAACAAGCAAATGAAAAAGCATAAGAAGAAGCAAAGGAAAAGGAAGAACAAGAAGAAAAAGTGAAAGTCATCATCTCTCCGAGAGCTCCAGACGCCCTTCCTTCCTCACTCGGTTCCCGCCGTCTGACTGCCCGGTTATTTGCACCGAGTGGCGGCCGCTCGTCCGAATGCGCGCGCTTTGTGTTGCTCTTTTGTTTCATAGAGGAAGTTATCGTTTTTCTTGTTTTTATATCTCTTGTTAGTTTATTGTCTCTTTGTGCTTTATTCTCTTTCGTTTTTCTTGGTTTTATATTTCTTTTGTTAGGTTATTATCTCTTTGTGCTTTATTCTCTTTCGTTTTTTTTTGTTAGTTTATTATCTCTTTTTGCTTTATCTCTTTCATTTTTTTGTTTTTATATGTCTTTCGTTAGTTTATTGTCTCTTTGTGCTTTATTCTCTTTCGTTTTTTTATTTCTTTTGTTAGTTTATTATCTCTTTGTGGTTTTTTTTATAGTCTTTAGTTTTTATCGTTATTTCCGTTAGTATTAGGAGTGTTGGATATGTTCGAATGTGTGTGAGAGGTTGAGATTAACAGGAGTGTGTGTGGGGGTGGGGGTGGGGGTGGGGGGTGGATGTGTGTGTGTGTGTGTGTGTGTGTGTGTGTTTGTGTGTGTGTGTGTGTGTGTGTGTGTGTGTGTGTGTGTTTGTGTGTGTGTGTGTGGTGTATGCGTGTGTGTGTGTGTGTGTGTGTGTTTGTGTGTGTGTGTGGTGTATGCGTGTGTGTTTATCAACTGAAAAAAAAGATGTTTATTTACTCATTCAAAACTGAAAACAAACAGCAATATTATTTGCACTGTAAATGTTAATTACGTATATCTATTTATAAAATACTTTTATTAGTAACGTTAACAATGCTAACAGTGACTCGCTTTTTCTCCAAATTGAAAATAGTTCATTTCGAAAATCCTGAATTAAACCATTTAGTTTAGCCAATTACGGAATATTTGCGTTTTTCTTATTAATTAGACACACATATATACACATATTCATATTTAGATCATTGCTTAATACATGCAATTATCACTGCAAATACGGCGACAGGTAACGACTTATCTAAGTGAACACAGACTATTCTCTCTACTTATTAATAGTATTTGTACACTTATATGACTAGAAAAGATATGCTATACTGACTAATTTTAAGTACATTCTGTTCTCTCTACTTACTATTATGATTAGAAAAAAAATACCCATACTAACTTATGTAAGTAAATACAGTCTGTTCTCTGTACTTACTAAATATATTTCTATACACTCATATGACTAGAAAAATATTCCATATTGATTATCTAAGTAAATACATTCTGTTATCTCTACTTACAAATAATACTTCTACACTTACATGACTAGAAAAATATCCCATAAGGACTCATCTAAGTAAGTACATCTTGTTTTCTCTACTTACAAATAATATTTCTACACTTACACGACTAGAAAACTCCCATATTGACTTGTTTAAATAAATTCATCTTGTTTTCTGTACTTGCAAATAATATTTTTACACGTACACGACTAGAAAAATTATCCCATACTGACTTATCTAAAATCCATTTTATGCTCTCTACCTACACCAATATTTCTACACTTACATGACCAGGAAAAAAATATCCCATTGTAAAATCATGTTTTTCTCTCTAAGAAGTTGACGTGTTCCTTGAGACGACTTGCCCGTAAGAAATCTTCCCTTTCGCTAGACACTCTCTCTTGCCCCCCCCGCCCCCCGCCCCTCTTCCCTCCTTGCCCCCACCCCCTTCCCCTCTTGCCACTCCCTCCCCCCCTCCCCCCTTTCCCCCCTCTTCCCTCCTTGCCACTCCCTCCCCCCTCCCTCCTTGCCCCCACCCCTTCCCTTCTTGCCACTCCCTCCCCCCCTCCCTCCCCCCTTTCCCCCTCTTCCCTCCTTGCCACTCTCCCTCTCCCCCCCTTTACCAACCCCCTCCCTCTTCCCCACTGTCCTCCCCCTCTCCCCCCCTTTACCAACCCCCCTCTCTCTTCCCCACTGCCCTCCCCCCCTCCCCCTCTTCCCTCCTTTCCCCCCTCTTCCCTCCTTGCCACTCCCCCTCTCCCCCCCCCCCTTTACCAATCCCCCTCTCTCTTCCCCACTGCCCTCCCCCCCTCCCCGTCTCCCTCTCTCCCCTTCTTCACCCCTTCCCCCCTTCCCCCCTTCCCCCCCTCTCCTCCTCTTCCCTCCCCCCCTCCCCCAACCACCCATCAACTATAGCACATGACCGTTCTTTTAACCTTAACTTGCGGACTAGAATCGAACTTCTTAACACTTTTATTTACTTTTATCTACGAATTCCGTAACGTTTTTACATCGTCTCGCATTTCTAAATAGATTTACACGTTAACAGCTTCTTTGGCTAAGGCGAAAGGAAAGGGGAAGAAGGTAGAACAGGAAAGAGAAAGGAGGATTAGAAGGTAGGTGAAAGAGAGAGAGAGAGAAAGAGAGAGAGAGAGAGAGAGAGAGAGAGAGAGAGACAGAGAGACAGAGAGACAGAGAGACAGAGAGAGACAGACAGACAGATAGACAGACAGACAGAGACAGAGACAGAGGAATAGAAGGAATCAGAGGAGTAAATAAGAAGAGATAAGAAAGAGACGACGGAGAAGGAGAAAGAGAAGAAGAAATAAATGAGGAAGGTAGGGACTTTCAGTGAAGTTTTTTATTATTCATCTACGCACACTTACTCAGCTGTGTCATGACTCATTTCGTACTCCTGTGTAACACTTTCTTCCTCCTTTTGACGCTCTTTGGTTAAGTAATCTTGCGTGCTGTTCAATTTTTTCCTCTCTCTATCTATCTATCTGTTTGTCTGTCTATTTGTTTTCTTAATCATTTTAATGCTCTTGGGTTGAGTAACTTTGCATGCTGTTCATGTTTCTTTTCTCTCTCTCTCTTTCTATCTGTCTGTCTATCTGTCAGTTTGTTTCTATCTATATATTTCTATATCTATCTATTTATGTCTATCAATTTCTGTCTATCTATCTATCTTATCTATCGATCTGCCTCTCTCTCTCTCTCTCTCTCTCTCTCTCTCTCTCTCTCTCTCTCTATATATATATATATATAAATATATATATATATATATATATATATATATATATATATATATATGTGTGTGTGTGTGTGTGTGTGTGTGTGTGTGTGTGTGTGTGTGTGTGTGTGTGTGTGTGTGTGTGAGTGTGTGTGAACTTTTCTCCTGTTTTATCTGCCTATTCCCCATTCCACACTCTTACTCTATTTCTCTATCTCTATCGCTTTGTCTTTCTATCGATCTACAAACCACTCATTTATCCATCTGTCTTTCTCCCTTTCCCTTCTATCCCCCCACCACCCCCACCACAACCCCCACCACTACCGCCACCACTCCCACCACCACCACCCCCTCCACTACCACCCCCTCCACCCCCACCACCTCCACCTTTCTCTCCCTCTTACTCACTTTCTACAACACCTTTTTTATGACGAATCTCACAGGTAGAAAGAGCAAGGTAGAATCCACAACCGAATGGAAACTCAGATCAGATTTTTTTGTGTTTTTTCTTCTTTTTTTTTTTACTTTCAGTACGTGGTCCTCGAATAACGGAAGTCCTCCCTCTCAAGTCCCTCCTCCATGACCTTTTCCCCCGCGAGGTCAACGCCGTTCCAAACCCCAGACTCGAGTTATTTTTAGAACCCGCGCCAAAGTACTTTCACTTTCCAGTCTGTCTCTCTCTCTCTCTTTCTCCCCCTCTCTCTCTCTCTCTCTCTCGCGTCTCTCCCTCGCCCAGACTGTTGCCAGACGCTCGGCGCGACTTCCCCCTCCCCCCCCCGCCCCCGTCCCTCCCCCGGGTCACTGTTGCCAGCGCGGAGGGCAATGCCTGCTGAGGGCTGGGTATCCCCTCGATGAATGGAAAAGGGAAAAGGGTGGATGTGGATCGGGGTGAACGCCATTGCTTGGTCTCGTTGGCAGTTATTGTGGCGTTGGAGTCCCATGGTTTGGTCGCTGGATGTGTGACGTCATTTCCTTAACACCATTTCGGGAACGATGTTGTTGATTAAAGTTGTTGTTATTTTGGTCAGGGATATTGTTGATTAAAGTTGTTATTGTGGTCAGGGATATTGTTGATTAAAGTTGTTGTTATTGTGGTCAGGGATATTGTTGATTAAAGTTGTTATTGTGGTCAGGGATATTGTTGATTAAAGTTGTTGTTATTGTGGTCAGGGATATTGTTGATTAAAGTTGTTATTGTGGTCAGGGATGTTGTTGTTTAAAGTTGTTGTTATTGTGGTCAGGGATATTGTTGATTAAAGTTGTTGTTATTGTGGTCAGGGATATTGTTGATTAAAGTTGTTGTTATTTTGGTCAGGGATATTGTTGATTAAAGATGTTGTTATTGTGGTCAGTGATATTGTTTATTAAAGTTGTTATTGTGGTCAGGGATATTGTTGATTAAAGTTGTTGTTATTGTGGTGAGGGATATTGTTGATTAAAGTTGTTGTTATTGTGGTCAGGGATATTGTTGATTAAAGTTGTTGTTATTGTGGTCAGGGATATTGTTGATTAAAGTTGTTATTGTGGTCAGGGATGTTGTTGTTTAAAGTTGTTGTTATTGTGGTCAGGGATATTGTTGATTAAAGTTGTTATTGTGGTCAGGGATGTTGTTGTTTAAAGTTGTTGTTATTGTGGTCAGGGATATTGTTGATTAAAGTTGTTGTTATTGTGGTCAGGGATATTGTTGATTAAAGTTGTTATTGTGGTCAGGGATATTGTTGATTAAAGTTGTTGTTATTGTGGTCAGGGATATTGTTGATTAAAGTTGTTGTTATTGTGGTCAGGGATATTGTTGATTAAAGTTGTTGTTATTGTGGTCAGGGATATTGCTGATTAAAGTTGTTGTTATTGTGGTCAGGGATATTGCTGATTAAAGTTGTTGTTATTGTGGTCAGGGATATTGCTGATTAAAGTTGTTGTTATTGTGGTCAGGGATATTGTTGTTTAAAGTTGTTGTTATTGTGGTCAGGGATATTGCTGATTAAAGTTGTTGTTATTGTGGTCAGGGATATTGTTGATTAAAGTTGTTGTTATTGTGGTCAGGGATATTGCTGATTAAAGTTGTTGTTATTGTGGTCAGGGATATTGTTGATTAAAGTTGTTGTTATTGTGGTCAGGGATATTGCTGATTAAAGTTGTTGTTATTGTGGTCAGGGATATTGCTGATTAAAGTTGTTGTTATTGTGGTCAGGGATATTGCTGATTAAAGTTGTTGTTATTGTGGTCAGGGATATTGCTGATTAAAGTTGTTGTTATTGTGGTCAGGGATATTGCTGATTAAAGTTGTTGTTATTGTGGTCAGGGATATTGCTGATTAAAGTTGTTGTTATTGTGGTCAGGGATATTGTTGTTTAAAGTTGTTGTTATTGTGGTCAGGGATATTGTTGATTAAAGTTGTTGTTATTGTGGTCAGGGATATTGTTGATTAAAGTTGTTGTTATTGTGGTCAGGGATATTGCTGATTAAAGTTGTTGTTATTGTGGTCAGGGATATTGTTGTTTAAAGTTGTTGTTATTGTGGTCAGGGATATTGTTGATTAAAGTTGTTGTTATTGTGGTCAGGGATATTGTTGATTAAAGTTGTTGTTATTGTGGTCAGGGATATTGCTGATTAAAGTTGTTGTTATTGTGGTCAGGGATATTGCTGATTAAAGTTGTTGTTATTGTGGTCAGGGATATTGCTGATTAAAGTTGTTGTTATTGTGGTCAGGGATATTGTTGATTAAAGTTGTTGTTATTGTGGTCAGGGATATTGTTGATTAAAGTTGTTATTGTGGTCAGGGATATTGTTGATTAAAGTTGTTGTTATTGTGGTCAGGGATATTGCTGATTAAAGTTGTTGTTATTGTGGTCAGGGATATTGCTGATTAAAGTTGTTGTTATTGTGGTCAGGGATATTGTTGATTAAAGTTGTTGTTATTGTGGTCAGGGATATTGTTGATTAAAGTTGTTGTTATTGTGATCAGGGATATTGTTGATTAAAGTTGTTATTGTGGTCAGGGATATTGTTGATTAAAGTTGTTGTTATTGTGGTCAGGGATATTGCTGATTAAAGTTGTTGTTATTGTGGTCAGGGATATTGCTGATTAAAGTTGTTGTTATTGTGGTCAGGGATATTGCTGATTAAAGTTGTTGTTATTGTGGTCAGGGATATTGCTGATTAAAGTTGTTGTTATTGTGGTCAGGGATATTGCTGATTAAAGTTGTTGTTATTGTGGTCAGGGATATTGTTGTTTAAAGTTGTTGTTATTGTGGTCAGGGATATTGTTGATTAAAGTTGTTGTTATTGTGGTCAGGGATATTGCTGATTAAAGTTGTTGTTATTGTGGTCAGGGATATTGCTGATTAAAGTTGTTGTTATTGTGGTCAGGGATATTGTTGATTAAAGTTGTTGTTATTGTGGTCAGGGATATTGCTGATTAAAGTTGTTGTTATTGTGGTCAGGGATATTGCTGATTAAAGTTGTTGTTATTGTGGTCAGGGATATTGTTGATTAAAGTTGTTGTTATTGTGGTCAGGGATATTGTTGATTAAAGTTGTTGTTATTGTGGTCAGGGATATTGTTGATTAAAGTTGTTGTTATTGTGGTCAGGGATATTGCTGATTAAAGTTGTTGTTATTGTGGTCAGGGATATTGCTGATTAAAGTTGTTGTTATTGTGGTCAGGGATATTGTTGATTAAAGTTGTTGTTATTGTGGTCAGGGATATTGTTGATTAAAGTTGTTGTTATTGTGATCAGGGATATTGTTGATTAAAGTTGTTATTGTGGTCAGGGATATTGTTGATTAAAGTTGTTGTTATTGTGGTCAGGGATATTGCTGATTAAAGTTGTTGTTATTGTGGTCAGGGATATTGCTGATTAAAGTTGTTGTTATTGTGGTCAGGGATATTGCTGATTAAAGTTGTTGTTATTGTGGTCAGGGATATTGCTGATTAAAGTTGTTGTTATTGTGGTCAGGGATATTGTTGATTAAAGTTGTTGTTATTGTGGTCAGGGATATTGTTGTTTAAAGTTGTTGTTATTGTGGTCAGGGATATTGTTGATTAAAGTTGTTGTTATTGTGGTCAGGGATATTGTTGATTAAAGTTGTTGTTATTGTGGTCAGGGATATTGTTGATTAAAGTTGTTGTTATTGTGGTCAGGGATATTGCTGATTAAAGTTGTTGTTATTGTGGTCAGGGATATTGCTGATTAAAGTTGTTGTTATTGTGGTCAGGGATATTGTTGATTAAAGTTGTTGTTATTGTGGTCAGGGATATTGTTGATTAAAGTTGTTGTTATTGTGGTCAGGGATATTGTTGATTAAAGTTGTTGTTATTGTGATCAGGGATATTGTTGATTAAAGTTGTTATTGTGGTCAGGGATATTGTTGATTAAAGTTGTTGTTATTGTGGTCAGGGATATTGCTGATTAAAGTTGTTGTTATTGTGGTCAGGGATATTGCTGATTAAAGTTGTTGTTATTGTGGTCAGGGATATTGCTGATTAAAGTTGTTGTTATTGTGGTCAGGGATATTGCTGATTAAAGTTGTTGTTATTGTGGTCAGGGATATTGCTGATTAAAGTTGTTGTTATTGTGGTCAGGGATATTGTTGTTTAAAGTTGTTGTTATTGTGGTCAGGGATATTGTTGATTAAAGTTGTTGTTATTGTGGTCAGGGATATTGTTGATTAAAGTTGTTGTTATTGTGGTCAGGGATATTGCTGATTAAAGTTGTTGTTATTGTGGTCAGGGATATTGCTGATTAAAGTTGTTGTTATTGTGGTCAGGGATATTGTTGATTAAAGTTGTTGTTATTGTGATCAGGGATATTGTTGATTAAAGTTGTTGTTATTGTGGTCAGGGATATTGTTGATTAAAGTTGTTATTGTGGTCAGGGATATTGTTGATTAAAGTTGTTGTTATTGTGGTCAGGGATATTGTTGTTAAAGGTTGTTGTTATTGTGGTCAGGGATATTGTTGGTTAAAGTTGTTGTTATTGTGGTGAGGGATATTGTTGATTAAAGTTGTTGTTATTGTGGTCAGGGATATTGTTGATTAAAGTTGTTGTTATTGTGGTCAGGGATATTGTTGATTAAAGTTGTTGTTATTGTGGTCAGGGATATTGTTGATTAAAGTTGTTGTTATTGTGGTCAGGGATATTGTTGATTAAAGTTGTTGTTATTGTGGTCAGGGATATTGTTGATTAAAGTTGTTGTTATTGTGGTCAGGGATATTGTTGATTAAAGTTGTTGTTATTGTGGTCAGGGATATTGTTGATTAAAGTTGTTGTTATTGTGGTCAGGGATATTGCTGATTAAAGTTGTTGTTATTGTGGTCAGGGATATTGTTGATTAAAGTTGTTGTTATTGTGGTCAGGGATATTGTTGATTAAAGTTGTTGTTATTGTGGTCAGGGATATTGCTGATTAAAGTTGTTGTTATTGTGGTCAGGGATATTGTTGATTAAAGTTGTTGTTATTGTGGTCAGGGATATTGTTGATTAAAGTTGTTGTTATTGTGGTCAGGGATATTGTTGATTAAAGTTGTTGTTATTGTGGTCAGGGATATTGCTGATTAAAGTTGTTGTTATTGTGGTCAGGGATATTGTTGATTAAAGTTGTTGTTATTGTGGTCAGGGATATTGTTGATTAAAGTTGTTATTGTGGTCAGGGATATTGTTGATTAAAGTTGTTGTTATTGTGGTCAGGGATATTGTTGTTAAAGGTTGTTGTTATTGTGGTCAGGGATATTGTTGATTAAAGTTGTTGTTATTGTGGTCAGGGATATTGTTGATTAAAGTTGTTGTTATTGTGGTCAGGGATATTGTTGATTAAAGTTGTTGTTATTGTGGTCAGGGATATTGTTGATTAAAGTTGTTGTTATTGTGGTCAGGGATATTGTTGATTAAAGTTGTTGTTATTGTGGTCAGGGATATTGCTGATTAAAGTTGTTGTTATTGTGGTCAGGGATATTGTTGATTAAAGTTGTTGTTATTGTGGTCAGGGATATTGTTGATTAAAGTTGTTATTGTGGTCAGGGATATTGTTGATTAAAGTTGTTATTGTGGTCAGGGATATTGTTGTTAAAGGTTGTTGTTATTGTGGTCAGGGATATTGTTGATTAAAGTTGTTGTTATTGTGGTCAGGGATATTGTTGATT
>NC_091550.1:6435989-6440989 GCF_042767895.1 Penaeus vannamei
TTGCCGTTTTTGATATCATACTCAGAAGTCTATCATGTTTATCCCAGAACAAAACCCATCCACACAAAACTCCAACACTTGTGCACACTCAGACCATAAACTTTTCCCCCGGTGATAAAGAAAAAAGAAAAGAAAAAAGGTTCATGTACAGTGCATTGTTCAAGTTCATGTAGGTGTTCTATTGTTCTCATCACATGTGTTCAGATCTTGTTATCACCAGTTTTTTTTTCTGTGCAATTAGAAAAGACAGTAAAAAAATATGGAAAAGAGACTGAAATATATTCTTTGAGGTCCAGGCGATTCTATCTTTTCCAGGTCTTCGTGAGTTAAACTGAAATGTATAATATCTATAATAACTGTTAAAAACAATAATACTTATCAAAGCATATTAGAAACTTCCAAAAACCATACAGTACGCCCTTACTGTGAAAACCTACATATTAAAAAACATCACAAATCAACATCAAACCTATATATATACCGCGACCACCACCTCCCACTCCGTAAAGTCATCAGTCCTCACCTATATAAGTCCCAATCCTTTACTGAACGCTCCAACACAAGAAGTGCAGTGGCTTCTAACCCACCGCTCGCAATACATATGTCTACACAAAACACCTGTGGAAGTGGATGATAACATGAAAGTAAAACACGTGTAGCAAGGGCTGGGAAAACTGCATATCCACGAGGCAAAAGAAAAGATAAAAATTACACATGTAAGTAATGGAATTGTACGTGGTATGATAATAATGGTAATTATAATGTAAATAATAAGAAAACAATGATAATAATGATGTTAATGATAACAATAGTAATAATAACAATTACGAAAATGATAATGATGGTTGTAATAATGATGACGATAATAATAACAAATAATGATAATAAAAACAATAAGAAAAGTAATAAAGATAAAAATATATATCGTTTAACTGACTAACCAACGCTACCTCTTTATCGGGGGTAATGATAATAATAAAAGTGATAATTGCAACTAACGAACTATCAAAATGCTTCATTGATAACCAACTTGTTATTACGGCCAAGGAGTACCGTAATACAACCGCATAAATAGCTACATGCCAGTAACCACAAACCACGAAACAACATTTTTCAATAGCCGCTAACCTCATCACGCACATTTCTAACCTATAACATGTACATGGACGCATGCACTCGCACAGCCATACACACACGTGCATACACATACACACACATAAATACATATGCACACGCACACACACACACACACACACACACGCACGCACGCACGCACGCACGCACGCACACACACACACACACACACACACACACACACACACACACACACACACACACACACACACACACACACGGACACACATAAACACACACACATACACACATAAACACACACACACACAAGCCCCACCCCCAACACATACACACCTGTTTGCATCACACATCTGCGGTTGCAGGTGAATGAACTATTACGTAGGTGTTGCGTACGAGAACGCTGTCAGAATCGCCTCGGCTTCGACCACGTGACTCAGACGATGTTGCATTGCCAACTGCATTGCAATTTCGGATAGAGAACACGAAGAGGAGAAAATGTTGAAATAGATAAGAAAAAAAAAACATTAGCCCTTAGCGTATTTTTTCCCGTAGGCGATAGAAAGTTTTATTTTTTTTGACATTTCGTTTTTTAGAAATATGGTTTACCTCTTCGTCACCACACCAGGCAGTTGCTCAAAACCACCAGGTTATAATAACGTTATTTATATGCTTATACTCTTACTCTTTTGATATACTGTATGTTATACACTACTGCAATTATCCATGTTATGTGATTTCGTTCTTAATATCTACTAATGTTGTGCAGATAACATCTAAAAAACAAAACAAAACAAAAAATCAAATCTTACGAAACAAACCCTCCCGCGTCACAGAATAAAACCTAAAACAAACACCAACCAGACATCTTAAAACATGGAAACAAAAAAACAGAATACCCCCTCCCCCAACGTACGTCAATAAATGAATAAAAATATACCCCACCCACCCCTTAACTTCCAAAAAAATATATCATAAAGGAACATGGAAGTCATTGGCTAAGAAACCGAACACGTTGCACCCCGGCCTTGAGCGCGTTCGAACTGCAGCTGTAACGAAAAAAAAAAAACGTCACTTGCGGTCCGAGGAAAATATTTTGAGAATTAAACGTGACGGTCGTTTATACACCTTTGTTTGCCACGTTTCTGTTTCTTTGTGTTTTGGGGGAATTTGACGTAATTTAAGGTTGGGTGTTTTGATGATAGTCTGTTCTTTTTATCCATATAGAGTGTATGAATATGAATGATAATGATATACTGATATATTTGGTTGTATTACGTTGTTGTTTGGCATACATTTGTTTGTTTTTAACTTGATTTTAAGTCCTTTTTCTTCTTTTTTGAGTTTAGACTATACTACATACTCCCTTTGGTATCATTAAATTGGCCGAGAGTATTTTTGGAAAGTCAGGAACATCACTATGGGCTTGCAGATACAAACACACACAAATAGCGTTTTGTACATTTACGATAGGATTTTATCAGCAATGTTATCGAGGAATTCAGGACACACACACACACACACACACACACACACACACACACACACACACACACACACACACACACACACACACACACACACACACACACACACACACACACACACACACACACACACACACACACACACACACACACACAGGGCGTTGTACCCTTCATACTTTGCCACGTAACCCGCACATACACACACAAAGTGCCGTGGCATATGCTGTTATTAATGCTGGTTGTATATTGTGTGTTGGCGTGCTCATGTTGGTATAGAATATAAAATGATTTTATTCATGTATTTGTTTACATATTTATTCATTTATTCTTCTCTCTTTGTTTACGAATGTATATAGATTGCAAGGGGAATGGCGGTTGTTCAGTACTAGAAGTTTTAGTAATTTCTGGTTAATGTTTATTCTCGTCCAGCACTCCCTAATCTAGTGCTTATATTTATTTTTCCATTTATATATCTTTCATGAATTTATCTATACCATATTAGAATCTGTCATCTACATAATACAGCATATCCCTCTAGATATTCTTATAGATAGAAATATAAGTCAAAATAACTAGGTTTTGCGTAATAATAATAAGAAATGATAATAATAATAGAGGTGTGTGTATGACTGTAGTTTGGACAAGGTTAGTTTTTTATTTACCTCTCACCGTTTTCCGTTTCTCTCTGTCTCTATCTATCTTTCTGTCTATCTATCTACCAATCTATCTGTCTCTATCTCTGTCTCTCCAACAATCAATCTACCCATCTCTTTTTTCTCCATCTATCTATTTAACTATATTTTCTATCTGTATCCGTCTGTCTGTCTTTCTATCTATTTTTAACTCATGTTCTCTCTTTATCTCCCTCACCCCTTATCGATAGGCCAAGGGTTAGGACAAAGTAAGAACCCTCACCTCCCTTTCTCTCTCTCTCTCTCTCTCTCTCTCTCTCTCTCTCTCTCTCTCTCTCTCTCTCTCTCTCTCTCTCTCCCTCCCTCCTTCCCGTTCTCCCTACCTCTCTCTCACTCCATTTCCTTCTCTCTATCACTCCTTCCCCTTCCCCATCTCTCTCTCTCTCTCTCTCTCTCTCTCTCTCTCTCTCTCTCTCTCTCTCTCTCTCTCTCTCTCTCTCTCTCTCTCTCTCTCTCTCTCCTTCCCGTTCTCCCTACCTCTCTCTCACTCCATTTCCTTCTCTCTCTCCCTCCCTCCCCTTCCCCCTCTCTCTCTCTCCCATCCTCCCTCCCTCCTCCCTTCCCCCTCCCTCTTTCCCATCCTCCCTCCCTCCCTCCCCCTCTCTCTCTCCTTCTGGATAAGCACAAAAAGGAAAGTATAAAGGGAGGTTTCGTGAAGGACAACAGGCAACCGACTGACCGGCTTAACCTTGCGTAGGACTAGGCAACCTCCCCCGAGTCTGTCGTTTAATCTTCGGTTACTGTTTCTATAGTTTAGTTTTGAATTGATTTTTTTTTTTTTTTTTTGATTGATTTGTTAGTAATCTGTTTTGAGGTTCTTTTTTTTACTTTTTGTGATTTTTTTTTCGTTGTTGATTCTGTTTGTTATCTTGATTCTTTTTTTCTTTTTTTCTTTTTTGGAGGGGGGGGGTTGTATTATTATCTTTTCATTATTTCGATTTTTTGTTGTTTTTCATTCATTTTTATTTTACGTCTTCTTTGCGTCCTATACAATGGCACGACAAAAAGAGACAATAACTATAATACAGATAAAATGAAAACCGATAAATCGAAACCCGAAAAAAATGATAAATCAAATAAGTTTTTATCCACGAAACAAAATCAGTCTCACAGTACCCTTTAAGTCAGCAGTCACTCGGTACTTAAACAGACGCGGTTAAGAAACACGAGTCGTAGTAGTGGTAGTGAAAGTTGATTGTAGGATTTCTGCGTAAATATAATGTGTAGGATTTAGTGACCAGGCAGGATATTTGCGTCGACTGCCAGGCTTGGTTAAGAGTCTTTATATGTCTTCTAAGTATTAATTAGATACATTAGCTTTCTGGAGATTCGAAGTTTGCATAATAGGGTATGTAATAAGTTTTCTTTTGTTTTAATCAATTGTTTTTGTTGTTGAGAAGCATGTTTGTTGTACCGAGGAAGTTTAGGGTTCAAGATGTACAGTAAGTAGATTTTAGTGTTTAAAATGAATTAAAACCCCCGTTTTAGTATCTAAAATTAATTAAAATACTTAATTCAGTATGTAGAATGAATTAAAACACCCATTTTTGGAAGATGAGTTTTTTTCACAGAAAGCTCAATATTTTTTTCCAGATTAAGTCATGAATAATCTACAGATTTTTTTTTTTTTTTTTCGTTTTGCGCAATTGGTTAAACTAAAGTAGTTTTATTAGACAAGGTAAATCCATAACTACAGTAATATTGTCAAACCAACAAGTTCTTGCAAGCT
>NC_091550.1:6445989-6448489 GCF_042767895.1 Penaeus vannamei
ACGAAATCCAAGTACATTCTTCAGTATTTCAAATACTTGACCATTTCTATTCATATGTCTAGAACATAGACACTATAATGTACATTGTACCAGAGTATATGATCTTCGTGCCCTATACTCGCTGCACACTTTTGCCTACTTGTTTGAACACTTCTATTCCTAATAATATATATATACACCCTAACCTAATTACCATACCTAATTCTCACGAACACAAAGTACTTCCATTTGCCCTTGCGTCTCCCGTAAGTAAAAAAATGTGTTCGCCGCCAGATGTATTTACAGTTAGTAGCTCGCCTCGATCCGCTCGCCTTCTTAACCCTGTCCTAGTCTACTTATCTCCTCTTGATATAAGTCCTACCTTGTTTAGGAATCCTTAGACACGTAATGTCCTATCCACGTTTCCTAGCCTCTCCTTCATAATCTTGTTCACAACTTCATTAAACGTGAATTTATATACGAAGAGACCTAGTCAAACTTCCTTACAATTCCCTTGCCTAAGTAACGTTGGTGGTCAGTGAGTCCAGGTTGTGTGCGTGTGTGTATGCGCGCGCGCGTGTGTGTGTGTGAGAGAGAGAGAGAGAGAGAGAGAGATTTAGGATTATCAGTTGTCCATTTTTATTATACCATTTTTTCTAAGTGCTGCTGACATTGGCCTTAGTTTAGTTTGGACTGATATGTAAAGAGAGAGAGAGAGAGAGAGAGAGAGAGAGAAATTTCATTTGCCTTAAAAAATCTTTCTCTTGCTTAGCCCTTTGTCTCACTATATTTCGTACGAACTGTGTATCTCAATACAATATTATAGTGCAACCAAAAAGCATATTCCAGATTTACATTTCTTTCCCAGAAAAAAAATAGGTGCTGGATTATATCCTAATCTCATGTTACTAAGCGCGAGAAACCCTTCTAAATTCTTACAAGGAAGAGTGAACTGTGTGTGCGTGTGCGTACGTGAGTGTGTGTGTGTGTGTGTGTGTGTGTGTGTGTGTGTGTGTGTGTGTGCGTGTGTGTGTGTGTACGTGAGTGTGTGTGCTTATCACAATTTATTTATAATTCTACTTTAGAATTATCACTTCTGTAGCAAAATGAATTGACAAATAAATTCACGCATTTAAAACAATTTAGCTAAAGAAATAACATCTGTATTCAAGGAATATATATTGCATATAAGAATTATATTATATATTGAAATAAGTGTAATAATACATAATGACCTGAAAGAATGCTATGAACAATAAGATACACCATTCATACTTAAACGTGTAAAGAACATACTCTAAAAAATATATTCTTTAATGAAAACACGAATATAAACATATGCTATAAACGATAAATAACAAATACAGAATTAAACAAAACACAAACCAATAAAAAAAAAACATAATAATCTAAAAAGTATCGATATTAACATGAATACAAAAAATATCATCATAAAAAAGAGAAATTAAATAAAAAAAAATAAATCTAATCTGCAAATTTTGTTTTGATGGCTCCGGTCCGACCAACGGTTTCGCTAACGGGTGCTGCTGCTGGGTAATTTAGCCTGGGGTCGTTATGGTGGTTTCTGTCTCTCTGTGTTTCACGTCTCGCTACCTTCCTCCATTCCATAAAGAGGGAGGAATTACGTTGATGTATATGCCACGTGTATTGAGGTATAGAGTTCTTTTATGATGGAGTTTTGGAGGAATAATGTGGAGAAATACTGGTGTGTTTCGTGTTTTGTGGAGTGAGATAGAATTGCCAAGTACCGTTTTTTGTAGGAACTATAGGTAAATTTATATGTTACGTGTATTGGTGTATTGTTCCATGATAATGATGTTTGTATTCTGAAATATAGTTCAATGATGATGCTTGTATTCTGAGATATAGTTCCATTATAAGATGTTTACATTTTGTATAACGAGATCTAGTTCCAAAGTACAGGGGCCGGATACTCAAAACAGTTTACAATGTTGTATCTCACATCGGAGCCGTTACAATGTCGTAAGTCCTCCGAAGCCCATACTCGAAAAAAAATCAGCCGCCATGTTATGACGTCACACATTGTAAAGTATCTTGTAAAAATACAGCACCTGGTGTTTGTAAGACGTAGGTTAATATAGTTGTTCCGTATGCTAGGGTGTAGTTCCAATTTTCTGGTGTTTGTAAAAGGGATGTAATTCTAGAGTACTGGTGTTTGTATTCTGCGAGTCGTTTCGATCTGAGTTTAAATTAGAAATATATTTAGAAATATGAAGGGGAATGAAGTACATACTACATTGCTAATATTTCTTTTACTTCTGTTTTGTATTAGATTTGAATTGAATTTACTCTTACAACTGCTCCTTTTGATACAAAAGCAAATTACTAGAGACAATAGACAGTGATTTATTAATCAGATTTATTTTACATTACAGTCGTTAGCTCCCTGATGATGATGACGTATAAGTTGGGGTTTGTGTTAATTACGATGTTTACCAGTCAACCCCAATAGGCCCCCCTCACCCCCCACTTCCCCATT
>NC_091550.1:6455989-6458489 GCF_042767895.1 Penaeus vannamei
CACACAAAAAAATGTGATAAAAAGATAACTAACATAAAGTACGCCTGGCATCCGTTTTCTGTTTCGTAAGAGTCTATGGGTGACTGAAGAACGAATGAAATAAGAAACATATACGTGATAACACCTCGATACAATCACACCAACGAACGTGTTAAATTGTTGTTATTTCATGCTGATTAAATACTTTAAATCTTTTATTATAGTGAACGGATAAAGATTTATATGACCTTTATTATAACTGATGTCTGTCCGCCAAATCTCTTTGTGAAATCTGCCATATATAGAGCAAGACTTCACTTGAGACACTTCAGTAGTTTAACTTACTGGTTCAAGCAGTCTGAGATAAACAAACCGGTTTCACTTCGCCCATAATAGGATGCAAGCATTCTAATCGACCTAATTGTTAACCTGACACATAAATTAAGGTGACATAATTCTAAGATTTTTTTTATTATTATTGTCTCTTTCTCCTTCAGTTTTAGATTCTCATTTGACATCGAGGTCTGCCTTTACACCTAACCTATATTCTCAAACTCATTTTAATATTAATACGATCTTTCGATGAAGAGAAACGTGATCAGATGATAAAATAAGCGAATTATGAATAAGAAAGGGGTACATTTTATTAAAATAGAATACAAGTCATCAAAAAGAAAAAATAATGTGAATGCATTGTCTTCATGGCGTGTTTCTCTATTCAGAAAAGAACATTTTGTAAACAAATTTCAAAGGCGATGTAAATAAACTATAAATTGCATACGTTAGATTAGATATGTTAGCTAAAACAGAATCGTTAATATATATTATAATCCTAATTGTGAGATTTAAAGTCATTTTAAAGCAGTAATTATGAACAATATTTTTTTCGTGTTGTTGAATATTTCTTATAAATGTTTTGCTAATCTAATCGAAATTCTAATCACATAAAACTGGATAATGGCTTTTTGGATAAGTTCTGCCTATACATGTGTATTTGTGTGTGTGTGTGTGTGTGTGTGTGTGTGTGTGTGTGTGTGCGTGTGTGTGTGTGTGTGTGTGTGTGTGTGTGTGCGTGAGAGAGAGAGTGTGTGAATGTGAGTAAATGTGAGTGTGTGCGTGTGTGTGTGTGTGTGTGTGTGTGTGTGTGTGTGTGTGTGTGTGTGTGTGTGCGTGTGTGTGAGTATGAATGTGAGTGTGTGTGTGTGTGTGTGTGTGTGTGTGTGTGTGTGTGTGTGTGTGTGTGTGCGTGAGTATGAATGTGAGTGAATGTGAGTGCGCGCCTGCGTATGCGTATGCGTGTGCATGTGCGTGCGTGGATTTATATTCAATATTTGAATTTACACCAGCACATGCACATACTTACCCTACACACATACACAATCAGAAGAGACAACGAAAGTCCCCCACCTGCGCCGCCCAACGCACATGATCCTCCCCGCGGCGCCCAACACACGCCCTCGCCCGACCACCACGAGGACCTCCAGCGAGAAACTCCACCCAGTCAGTTTCTTCTTCTATTCCTCCTCCCGCTCCGAGCCCGAGAGAGGGAGAGGCAGCTGGTGGGAAAGTCAGCGAAGGTGGGGAGGGAGGGAGGGGAGGGAGGGAGGGAGGGAGGGAGGGAGGGAAGGGAAGGGAGGGAGGGAGGGAGGGAGGGAAGGAGAGGGAGGGAAAGGGAAGGGAAGGGAAGGGAAAAAGAAAAGTAAGAATTCGGGTTAGTTCTGCCTTAGGAACGAGCGTTTATTGCCGGGTTCGTTGCGTAATTTCGAAGGTGAAAACACATTGGCGTGCCGTCTGTCGGGAAGGAAAGAAAACGTGTATTTTTTTCTCTTTTTCCTTCTTTCTTTCCCTCTTTTATGGTGGTGGAAGGAGACAGCAGATAAGAATAACTGTAAAATATGTAAAATAGATCTATGGGTAGAAAAGATCACAAATGTGCATGTACGTGAATAAATACTAGAATTTAAGCGACAGTATACCTACATACACTCGCATCTAAGGGTGTATACATATATCTACGTACACGAGACAACATATACAGATATATGCACATGATACAATGGCAGTCGATAAACAAATAAAGGTATAGACACACACAAGGGGTACGTTTTTATATCATCCTTTTTTTCAGGTTACCCATAGTAACAATGCAAACGAAACCCTCTTTTTTCATTTATTTTTTCTCCTTCCTCTCGCTAGCCAACCGTCACAAAAACCTAACCTGAACTTGAAGGTGAACTTGCGCCATGGCCTTCGAGTGCATCGCAGGATCCCCCAAGGTCCTTCTCCCCCCCTCCCCCCCTCTCCCCCACCTTGGCCTACGTGAGGGACTTTTCAGGGTCTCCGTCGGCGGGAGTGAGGGCGGCCTCGCGAAGCCAAAGTCAAAGTCGAGGGGGTTTTTTGCGCGCCGAGTCCCGAACGCACAAAAACGGAGGCGATGCGTGTGGTTGAGCAGGGCGTGGTTTGTTTGTTTGTTTGTGTGCGCTGTTTATGCAAGTTACATAAATACAGATATATGGGTAGA
>NC_091550.1:6463489-6465989 GCF_042767895.1 Penaeus vannamei
TGATGTTGATTTACGTTGGATCCATGTTCTGTTTTTTACAAAGCTGTTAACATTGCTGGTGTTTCTATGGAGTCAAAGACCTTCTGATAGTCAACAAATGCCAAACATGGGGTAGGTCATAATCTACACTTTTTTCTATTAGTTGGTTTATGGATGTGGTTTATGGTAAAGAATAAATGGTTTATGGTAAAGAATTCTCTGCGGAAACCTGCTTGTTCGCGAGGTTGCTGTTCATCCAGTTCATTTGTTATTCTGTGCAGAGCACTCTTGTGAATATCTCGTAAATAACAAGCAGAAGGCTGATTTGGTCTATAGTTGCCTAGGTCTCTTTGGCCCCCTTGCTTATGTAAAATAATAATAACTTCATTGTCTCAACTTCTCGGTGTTTGACCTGTTTTATGCATTCGGTGAAGAGATGAGCCAGTTTTGGTGTTATTACGTCACTTGCATCCTTCACCTGGTCGGCAGGGATACAATCTTCACCTGGAGCCTTGTTGCTTTTCATTCCCTTCAGATGCCTTTTTGCTTTCTATTCTTTCATTCTTTCTTAACTGTATCTTGACCTGCACTGACACTTTTGGTGGTATAAATCTCAATTTTTCAGTGTGGTTCTTTATATAGCTTACTATAATAATAATAATGATAATAAAAAAAATAATAATAGTAATAATAATAATAACAATAATAATGATAACAATAGTAGTAGTAGTTGTTGTGCGTGTTTTAATTCCAATGTTGATACGGGGTGAGTCCTATATAGCTCAGTCACGTTGTCATTCTCATTTGGTGGCTCGTTGTAGTTGCGGTTGTAGTTCTTGACAAAATCCCTTCGCTCGTTCAATTATTCTGTCTCTGTCCTTTGTCATGATGATATTAGTTATCCTGAAAATCAAATTCAAAATATCAAAGATGATGGTGATGATGATGATGATAATGATAGCAATAACAGTAAAATCTGTCCTTTGTAGTGATCATATTAGTTCTCGTGAAAATCAAATTTAATAATGGTAATGATAAAGATGATGATAATGATAATAATAATGACAATAACAATAATTCATCGCGTTGTAAGACACTTAATTATTAGTTATTGAGGACCGTAAGACACAATATCTGTTAAACCAAGTAGGGCTCATATTAATATAAAAAGAAAAAAAAACACTATTCTAACTTGACTAACAATACTAAACCAAAGAATCTGACAAATTTACAACACTTTCTCATTTTTTTCATTTTTTTTCTTATCTCCCTTGCAATGCTAAGTTGCGTTTGCTCTGAAGTCTAGTATATCCAGGTTGGTAATTTGTACATAGTGTGGTATGTATTAATCGAAGGGTATTTTTTTTACTTTATTTCTGTGTTGGGAGTGCGATGTAGAAGTACAAGTTGGGGGGGGGGGGAGGAAAAGAAGAAATAGGAAGAGAAGGATATGGAGGAAAGAAAGAGTGGGAATAAAAGAGAAAGAGAGGAGGAAGAAAATAAGGAATGAAAGAGAGAGAGAGAGAGAGGCAGTCAGAGACAGACAAAGAGCGAGA
Source organism: Penaeus vannamei (assembly GCF_042767895.1). Classification (NCBI taxonomy): domain Eukaryota; kingdom Metazoa; phylum Arthropoda; class Malacostraca; order Decapoda; family Penaeidae; genus Penaeus; species Penaeus vannamei. Next base: position 6,465,025 of record NC_091550.1, read on the forward strand.
GAGGGAGAGATACAGAGACAGAAACACAGACAGATAGACAGACAAAGAGAGAGAGGCAGACAGAGACAGACAGACAGACAGACAGAGACATAATCAGAGAGAGACAATCAAACAGAGACAGACAAAGAGCGAGAGAGGGAGAGAGAGAGATAGAGACACAGACAGACAGACAAATAGACAGACAAAGAGAGAGAGGCATGCAGAGACAGACAACAAACCGAGAGAGAGGGAGAGAGAAGCAAACACACAGACAGAGACCGAGAGAGACAAATAAAACGAGAAAGGTGTGCAAAACGCATAACATTACCATGCCGCTTCCGTTGTGTTGATATGTCAGGCACAGATAACAAAGGAGTTGCATTCGTTCCAAGATTAAGGTTTGACAGTGACGTGTTACAGTCGATAAGACGAGTGTTCTTTACAGTCAGACGATAAGCATTTCCTGGAGATGTCTTATCGCGATTGTAAGTTTGAGCTGTTATCAGGCGAAGTGTTGAAGGCAGTGTACTCTGATCTTAAGACGCCGGTAAATCCACCGGTGTGTGGAGTGAAATGGAGTGAAGAAAATGAGCATTATGGGAAAATAGCAAATAACTATAGAGGATTAATAGTGTTTTCATATATATATATATATATATATATATATATATATATATATATATATATATATATATATATATATATATATATATTCTTCGTTTCTATGCTTAGTCGTTGGAAAATGTGTTTTTTGAATGAAATATTATTTGAACGATTTTTTTTTTCAGAGATCAGCTGATGTATTGTCCACGTAGCACAATCGCCTTGCTTCGGTAGCCCATGGGTGAGGACACGCGAGCCCACGCTTAACACGGAAATACGGAAATATGTATTTGGTCCGTGATCAGAGCAGGTGTCGGCCGCACGAGATAATTCTATATGCATCTTTTCTCGTTTTCAACATATGTGTTACACCGAAACAGGTG
>NC_091550.1:6470989-6473489 GCF_042767895.1 Penaeus vannamei
ATTACTGGCATGATCATCTTTATTTTTACTATTATTATCATGGTCATCATTAGCATTATCAGTGTTAGTATTACCATTGCTATTACATTTAAAGAACAAAAATGTTTTGTGCATTTATATGTACTCAGTTCAAAGATGTATTCTTTTGTAAATAAAAATCAGTTGACAGTTTTTGTTAAGATATATAGATTATGCTTGCATCATTTTAGCTTGGTGATGTCGGGTTCAAATTTATATCATATTTCTTTTGGTCCAGAATTTTCACAGAATGCTGGTTTAGAAGTTTATCCGTCACATCATCAGTAGTCTTTTATATAGATAGATAGATATAAATATAGATATATATTTAGATATTTATTTATATATATATTTCCATGATCAGTTGACTTTTTTTAGTATTGCTATTTTGATTAGTTGATTTATTTTTGCTTCTATTTTTCCTTCCAGATCCACAGTAACGGCCGGATGCAGCTCCATTATGGTGACCTGACAGACTCGACCTGCCTTGTTAAGATTATATCCCTCGTCAAGCCAGATGAGATTTATAATTTAGGCGCTCAGAGCCACGTCAAGGTGAGTTGCAATATCTCTTAGGGAATTATCCTGGAGCAGCACACACAGTTTTATGAAGTATGAGGGTTATGTCTCATAGAACCTTTTTTGGGAAAGAAAGGGTAGACATACTTAAGATTTTTTATTTTTATTATTATTATTATTATTGTTGTATATTATTTTTCTCATCAGATAATTGGTGATACATAAATTTGTTAACTGTTTCCTACAATACATCTTCTGCAAAGAGCACACCACATAATGTCATTTACTAGATCAGATATTTATTGCTGAAAATATTTCACATGAAATTTACAGTTTCATTTTTGCAAAACAACAATTTTTATCTCTCATTTTCTCTCCACAGGTTTCCTTTGATATGGCAGAATACACTGGAAATGTTGATGCCATGGGAACTCTCCGTCTCCTAGATGCTATAAGAACGTGCGGCATGGAAAAGAAGGTCAGATTCTACCAAGCTTCCACATCAGAACTTTATGGAAAGGTTCAGGAAATTCCGCAGAAAGAGACTACCCCGTTTTATCCTAGATCTCCCTATGGTATGTTTGAAGGGGCTTTGATGTCCACGAGTTGGTATGAGGTCCTTTTTTTTATTATTATTATTAATGTTTGACATTTGAATATTACCTCTTTATTAACAGGTTCCCATGTTATGAAGAAAAGATGATTTTCATTCTTTAAGGCTAATGCTCATGTATTTGTCATGAAATATAGTTAGAGTAGTACGTTATTTTGTTAAAGGATTTTTTTGATTAGAAATATTTGTTAAACCATTTTGTAAAGATGAGAGTGAAATCTCATTTGATTTATATATTTATGATTATTTTGCAGGTGCTGCAAAACTTTATGCTTACTGGATTGTTGTGAACTACCGTGAAGCTTATGGCATGTTCGCCTGTAACGGTATCCTGTTCAACCACGAATCTCCCAGACGAGGTGAGACATTCGTCACTCGTAAGGTCACCCGGTCAGTGGCTAAGATACACTTGGGAATCCTGGACAAGTTTGAACTTGGAAATATCGACTCCAAGAGAGATTGGGGACACGCAAAAGACTATGTTGAGGTAAGCACGGTCACTTCAACAAACAGTTTATGCTTGGTTATATAAAGATCAAAGGAAGAGAGAAATTGATTTGTTGCATGTTATGAAGGAAGGAAGAGAGTATTCTGTAAAGAAAAGAAATTTAATCCTGATAGTTATTTTATGATATTGAATTATATTTATGTTCCTTGGTACTGGATTGTTTTCTCTTAGTAATTTTGTGAAAAGGCTCCATTATTCAGGAGATCAACCAATACTGTTTAGCATATAAGTACAGACAATTACTGTAGCATTTTCTCCATTGTACAGGGAATGTGGAAGATCCTCCAAGCTGACGAACCTGAGGACTTTGTTCTTGCCACGGGAGAAGTCCATTCCGTCCGAGACTTTGTTGAGGCTGCATTCAAAGAGGTAAGTGAGAGAGAGAGGTCTTGGCACATTTGGCCTTTCAGTGATTATGAGTTATATGTGAGCTACAATTTGCAGTTCGTCATGTATGCATAAGCTATATTTCGTACTCGTCTGCATTTTGCTGTATGTTCTCAAGCAAAGACTCTCTGGAGATTAATCTTTTAAGTTTTAATTCAGTAAGTGCTTTATGGTTGAGTTCCACAACAAAAGAAATCTAAGAAAAGGTGTCTTCTCTTCTCCAAAGATTGGACGTGAAATCTACTGGGAAGGCACAGGTGTTGATGAAGTTGCAAAGGAAAAAGAAACGGGCATTGTGAGAGTGAAGATCAACCCTAAGTATTACCGACCTGCTGAAGTTGTGAGTATCGTGTTCGTCTGCTTCTTTGATGAAATTCTGTGACTATGATTAAAGTCTGTACATAACAGGCAAGACAGTTCACTTTAGGATGTTTTAATTTACTTTTATACGACTT
>NC_091550.1:6478489-6483489 GCF_042767895.1 Penaeus vannamei
ACCTGCACTAACAACTCCTGATCATTAGGATGATGCGAAAGAAGCGAAGTCCTCCCCTGGGGATGCTAAGGTGACTGCGTCTGCAGTCAGGTCTTCCTCCGGTGCTGTGTCGGATACCCGCGGTCCAACTAATGCTTTATCGAACCAAAGCGCACACGTAAGGGCCAAGATAGTAAGAGAAAAAGAAAGCAGCAGAGAGAGGGGGATGCTAGATGTTATTTGTCAGTATTTTATATAAATTTGCAGTTTTTTTTTAATGTTCGTTATTTCATTTATAATTATCAAGAAGAGAATAAGTGAGGGAGACGGGAGTAGCAATCTGCAAGAACCTACTTGAACTACAAGCCATCTCAAGATAGATAGAAGAGTAGATAGACAGCAGCAACCCAAGAAGATCTACTTGAACTGATTGCCACCCCCTCCCCCCTGGAGAGGGAGGTGGCGCAGGCGAAGGCAGCGTAGGGAAGCAGGGTCACTGTCTGTGACCGTATGAAGAGTGCGAGTCAGAGAGGTCAAGCTGGGTTGCCCTTATAGCTGACCAAGTGAAGGGAGCGTGGCTTGGGGTCTATATGTAGAATCACCCATGCAACGTGGGAAGTAGGTGACCACGTAGTTTGGAGCTGTAGCAGATATAGCATAATATACTCTCTGTCTGTCTCTCTGTCTCTCTCTATCTCTTTCTCGCTGTCTCTCTTTCTCTCTCTCTCTCTTGACTTTTCGTGTTTATTTTTCTTTATTTTTTTTCCTACAATCAATATCTGTTTTCAATTTTTCTCTCCCTCTCTCCTTTTCCACCAAAGGACTTCCTGCAAGGAGACGCAACGAAGGCCTGGAAGAAGCTCGGCTGGAAGGCAACCCACGATTTCGCGGTGAGTTATGGCAGTCTTTTTTTTTCGTCATGATACGATATTTTTCCCCTCTTTTCTTTTGTTTAGTGGGGTGTTTATCGATGATTTTTTTTAATGTAAATCGTCCAGTTAATATTCACATATACAGACATACATATACACAAAAATAAATGGATATCAGGCTATCTACCTCCTAGATATACATTTATCTATCTGTCCAATAGATATGCATGTGTAGAGGGATAGATATGAATTTATTTCTGTATATATGCATGTCTGTATAATTATTGCTCATTGGGTCGCGTTGTTTTTACAAACCCGCACTCATCTCACTCGTATCTCACGGTTGTACCTCCCCCACCCCCTCCCCCACCTCTCACTCATCTTCTAATGACTAATATATATTTCTCACTCATTTTCTAATGACTCTGCTAATATATATTTCTCACTCATTTTCTAATGACTCTGCTAATATATATTTCTCACTCATTTTCTAATGACTCTGCTAATATGTTTTATAATTTCTGTGTTCCTAATTCCAGGGCCTTGTGAGGGACATGGTAGAGGCAGACATCGAGCTGATGAAGAAGGATCCTGCGGCATAAAGTGTTGTGATCTCTTGGGTTGCCGGTGCGTCACGGTGCTCACAGATGGCGCTGGTTGTTGACGTGAAAAGGGAAAAATTGTGCTGCGTCTAGTGTTCTTTTTTTTTTTTCTTCTTCTTCTTTCAATTTCTCTCTCTCCAAAATGTGATACGAGTTGGCGGTGATTCCACGCTTTTGGTTCGTTTGTGTTTTCACCCCCCTTTTTCTGTATGTGTTATCTGTTGTTGTTATTGTTATTTTTTCTCTCTGATTCTCTTTCGTAAGACGCGTGTGACAGGAGTAATAATAAGAAAAAAAGATGTAATAAAGCTTCATGTTGCGTTTATTTGCAACATGGATATTTTTCCCTCTTGGATTAGAGTGCAATACTGTAGTTTTTATTCTATTTAATTTTTTTTTATTTTTAAGGTTGTCAGTAGTGTTTTCTCTTTGCACAGAGGACTTCGCTCTCGGCGTGATGAGCTGATTTTTGTCCCTGACTTAGTTTTCTTTCGGTAGCTTAGGGGGAACGGGAGTATGTGTATATATATATATCTTTGCATTTGTATAAGACTATTATATATATATGTATATATATATATATATATATATATATATATATATATATATATATATATATATATATATATATATATATATATATATATATATATATATAGTTGCATTTGTATAAGACAATTATATATATGTATATATATATATATATATATATATATATACATATATATATATATATATATATATATATATATATATATATATATATATATGTATATATATATGTATGTATATATATATATATATAAAAATATATATATATATATATACATATATATTCATATATATATATATATATATACATATAAATTTATTTATATTATATAATAATTATATATATATATATATATATATATATATATATTTATATATATATATATATATATATATATATATATATATATATATATATATATCTTTGCATTTGTATAAGACTATTGTTTATTTTGTAATGAGCACAGAATCGGAGGGTAAAACCGGCTGATGTTATGCAGTATTAAGAGTTGCCAGGCATTATTAGAGGTTGTATTTTGTGATTTTCATGATTCAATTTCGTTCTTCTTACCTGTGCCAGTAATGTGTGTGTGCGCGTGTGTAGATAAGGGAAAATTGGGGAAACCGAAAGTTGTTGGTTTTCTCTCTCGCTCTCTCTCTTTTCTTTCTCTCTTTCTCGTTTCCTTCTCTCTTTTTCTTTTCTTTCTCTCGTTCTCTTTTCTTTCTCTCTTTCTTTTTTCTTTCTCTTTCTTTTTTCTTTCTCTCTTTCTCTTTTCTTTCTCTTCCTCTTTTCTTTATCTCTTCCTCTTTTCTTTCTTTCTCTCTCTCTCTCTCTCTCTCTCTCTCTCTCTCTCTCTCTCTCTCTCTCTCTCTCTCTCTCTCTCTCTCTCTCTCTCTCTCTCTCTCTCTCTCTCTCTCTCTCTCTCTCTCTCTCCCTATCCTCCCTCTCCCTCCCTCTCCTCCCTCTCCCCTTCCTTCTCTTTCTCCGTCTCCTCCTCCTTCCTCTCCCTGAGAAGGCGGGGCTGACCGCAGGCTCTGTACAGACGACTACAAAAGTATGTTTGCCTCACCTGCCCGAGAGCCAGATGGGGGTAAACTGTTATGAACGGAAGGCTTTAACGTTTTCCCAACAACCAAATATTTCGGTGGTTTATGCGCACGGGAGATGACTGCGAGCGTTTCTGTGTGGAGTTTTATGTTCGTGGAATGAGTATGTTGTGATCCCCCCCCCCTCTCTCTCTCTCTCTCCCTTCTCCTCCTATTGGCTCTTCCATTTTTTTATGGGTGGGTCGGTCGGTGGGTTGGGGAGTTGGGGGGTAAGGGGGTACGTACACATACAGATTGGGACAGGTATATGTATTTCTCTCTCTCTTCTCTTTTCTTTTTTTCTTTCTTTCTTTCTCTCTCTCTTATGCTCTCTCTCTCTCTCTATTCTCTCTCTCTCTCTCTCTCTCTCTCTCTCTCTCTCTCTCTCTCTCTCTCTCTCTCTCTCTCTCTCTCTCTCTCTCTCTCTCTCTCCCTCTCCCTCTCCTCTCCCTCTCCCTCTCTCTCCCTCTCCCTCTCCCTCTCTCTCTCTCTCTCTCTCTCTCTCTCTCTTTCTCTTTCACTCTCTCTCTCTCTCTCTTCTCTCTCTCTCTCTTGAGTCAGCCTATATATAGTATTATTGTGATCACGCGATTTTTTTTAAACAGTTGTGATATATGTTAGAGTGCGCGTGTGTGTGTGTGTGTGTGCTTGCGTATGATGGTTTCATTTTCTTCTCACGGTAAAAAAACCATTCCAGAATCAGGCATTATCATTCACATTTTCCATCACGTGTTGAATAAAAAAGATATATATGACGATGTTATTTTCATTCTTTCCTTGGTGGTTGTGGAGATCGGGGGTTGTGGAATTGGTATGGAAGAATAAAGGTTTTTGGGGTGTGTGAATATATATATTTTTGGGGGGCAATAATATGCTAGATGAACTTGGAATCCTTGCATTGTCATTATCAATTTAAATAAAGAAGATAAAATGCTTATATCAGATTATCAGATTGACTATAATTGTTAATATTTATATAGCGATGGAAAGTATTTTAATTTTTGATACTAAAATAATGTTTGCATAGATTTGTTAAGATTTTTTTTTCTTTTTTTTTAAGTAAAGTAAAACATTACTTCAAATGCAGTGCCCTTTAAACGTATTCAACCAACCAGATGTAAACAAATTACGAAAATAGAAAGAAATGTGTATATAAACATCAATAAACGCCGTTTAACAGAGAGAAAATATTTTCCCCTTGTTTCTGGGCAATAACCATTACTTTCTGTGTGTTGGTGCTGCAAAATGCCAATAAAAAGAATGTTGATTAAAGAGTTCGTTTTTGTTGTAAGTACATCGGTTTTGTTGTGAAAAAGAACAGTGGCTGATTAAGGTGTTCCCTCTCCCTTTCTCTCTCTCTGTCTTTCTATCTCTTTCTCTCCTTTTCTCTCTATCTATCTATCTCCTCTCTCTCTCTCTCTCTTTACCCCTCTCTCTTTCTCGTTCTCTCTCTCTCTATCTATCTATCTATTTCCTCCCTCTCTCTCTTCCTCTCTCTCTCTCTCTCTCTCTCTCTCTCTCTCTCTCTCTCTCTCTCTCTCTCTCTCTCTCTCTCTCTCTCTCTCTCTCTCTCTCTCTCTCTCTCTCTCCCCTCTCTCTCCCTCTCTCCCTCTCTCTCTCTCTCTCTCTTTCTCTCTCTCTCTCTCTCTCTCTCTCTCTCTCTCTCTCTTTCTCTCTCTCTCTCTCTCTCTCTCTCTCTCTCTCTCTCTCTCTCTCTGCTCTCTCTTTCTCTCTCTCTCTCTCTCTCTCTCTCTCTCTCTCTCTCTCTCTCTCCCTCCTCTCCCTCTCTCTCCCCCTCTCTCCTCTCTCTCCCCTCTCTCACCCCTCTCTCTCCCCTCTCTCACCCCTCTCTCTCCCCTCTCTCTCTCTCTCTCCTCTCCCTCTCGCTCACTTTCTCGCGGAAAACCAA
>NC_091550.1:6513489-6515989 GCF_042767895.1 Penaeus vannamei
CTCTCGTTCCATCCCCAAGTCAGGAATCTCATTGATAAGACTGTCTCCTGCAAAAGTAATCATAGATTAGTAAGTTCACATCATTTCCATTCAGCTTTTCTTCTCTTTGAAATATATATTTTCTATTTTTCCTTCTTTTCTTATAAATAATTTTTGTCTACAAATATGCTTTTGAATATATGAGCATAATGTTCATCATAGCAAAAAAATATATATACCTGTATGTGCTGTTTTGTGGTGTTGCCTAGTGGTTGTTGTGAACTTGCTGTCAAAGCTCAACTCATGATTACCAGCTATAACGACCTTGTGTTTGTGTGGAAGAGCACCTGAAAAAAGAAAAAAAAATTGAAATGCAATTCTATTCATAATAATAAATACTGGACTAATATCTATTCCTCATATGCACTTTCCCAATCAAACAAATGCAAACAGAAGATCTTCCAAAATTACTTAACATTGTTGCAATTTCCAGGTAGAACTTCCTACTAGCACAGAGAATAGGCTTTAAAATATCCATTTCATTAAAATGCTATAACCACTAAAACTGTATATCTATGAAATGAGAGAGAGCAGTGAGGAAAATACTGACAGATTTCTCACACATATCTCACATCTTCAACAAGATAATCAATAAACATATTATGATATACCATTAGGCAATTACAACTTACCAAATTCTCCAGCCTAAGATACAATTAGTGTGATGAAATAAAAAATAATCATAAAATCATGCAAGTACACACTCTCTGTAGATAACACTACCTATCCAATTGTTGAATTCTTCTACCTCAACGGCACTGCCACATCTAGTAAAATCTCCAGCGTGAATGAAGACATCGCCATCTGGTATGTCCAGCTGGATGTGTGATGTCAGACTATGGGTGTCACTCATACACACAAATCGCAGCTGAAAAATTTGGCAAACATCTATCATCATGTTTCTTTACGCTGATTCATATCCAATGCAGGAATAAATCTGGAAAATACTATTGAGTATATAAGTGCAAGTAAGAACATAGATAATTAGACCAAAGAATTACTGGTCTGTAAGAGTTCACATCTAATTTATAATACCTAGTCTACTCTGGAACATAAGAGATAAGAAAAAAAACACATATAATTTCCTTTGGGGATACAAAGAATTTTGTCTTATATCATATATATATGTATAGATGTGTCACATATCACCTACAATAGTTTTATCACTTTTCAAAATATCAATTAATGAAATCTTGTAATAACAAACCTTACAAGCATAATACAACCATAACACAGATTATCAAAGAAAATCAGCCAAATGTAGTAGTAAAGCTTTCTGTTAGTCACACTGTGACAGGTTTTAATAAATCAACAAGCTACGAATGACTGTACTTCCCTAAAGATCCAGTCTAAATAAGAACTTTAAGTTTATAAACCTTTAATAAAATTACTGTCAAAACTATCACACTTATGACACCTCAAACTTCATAAAATATCCCTTGCTTAACACAGGTGAGTTACTTGGGTAATCTATGGTATATCAAAGTTAAGATATGGAAATAAATTATTCAATGAAACAAACAACTAGCACATCAAAATACACTATTCCAGGATGACATCTTCAGGTCAAGCTCAGTAAAACTTGATGTAAGTTAGGTGCACTAAACATTAGTCCACTTATTTGACCCTACATCACTGAAAAAAGACAGCCTCTCAAAATGAGGTTTATAGCTTCTTTACCTCTTTGTTAGCAAAACAATTGTTATGCCACAGCTAAGAGCATAAAGACGAGGGAGATTTTATATTTCTAGCATCGTTAATTCATCCCTTAAGCAGTGAACTCCACATGCACCCTGACCCAAGGTTTAGTATGGACTGAGTGAGTTCAGGAAGGGATATCTGTATGGGACTATTAAGTATTATCATCCATTCATCCTATAATATATAATACCATGTTCTCATCAGGCGGTGTGGTTGGGGTTTTCACGTTGAGCTTGATGGTGCGCTGGGTTGTTCGAATCTGCTCCCATGCTTGTGTGGGATTGTTTGTTATTGGATGCACTGTCACTTTTCCGCCTGACATTTCTATTCTGCAAAAGAGGAAAATGCTGATGCCTTTGCAGAAATTTCTTCTGTCATCTAAATCAATTTTTCCACCACAAAACAAAATAAGTAGTTAGTAAAGAAGCAATAAAAAAAAAAATAATATTCACCTCTACTTCAGTTTTATAAATACACCTAATTAGTAAATAAAAATGCATCAGAAACAACTCAAAACAGGAAGTACTTGCAAAGGCCAACAGATTTATCCCACATATATTTAACAAGAGAGAGCATGGGAATGATTCTATATTCAATAATAAATCATCAGGGAGTTCCACAAGCATATCATTCTTTATACCTAAAAATAGATAATGTTTTTAGCTGTTCTTTAAGGTCTATCTTGACATTGATTTCCATCTTTGCGCATTTCTATTCTAATTATCTACCATTTACAATACCCATATCATCATTACATGAA
>NC_091550.1:6520989-6533489 GCF_042767895.1 Penaeus vannamei
GTGAGTGTTGCTTTTACATATTTCCTCTTAATTGGATTTGATTAATTTAAAAGAATATATTGGATATGACAGCAAACCAACTAGCAAAAGAAAGAATTGCTACTTCATTTTCTAATAAATTGATTGTACAGCTATTATTTAATTTAAGGGTCCTTTTTTATCTAGGATTTCAGTCTTAAGTTCAACAAAGTGGCTGAATGTTAATATGAAAATGATACATAACCGTAAATTTTTGATGGATATTTCTTTTCCATTCTAGGTCCACGTTTTGTCCTCAACCCAATAAAAGTGTTTGCAGGTAGCTTTGGAGGAGAAACACTGTGGCAGAATCCCAACTATATGAGTCCCAACCTGGTATGATATTTTTTTGGTATAGTAGACATACTATTGGAAAATTGGTTTAAATTATTTGCCATCGTTTCTATTGGCCAACATATTTTCATTTTCATTTTATTTACTTTTTTATTACTTGGAGTCCTAAAATATTTTCTATATTCACATAATAAATTTCAGATGCGTAGTTTGGTCAAGAAGAACATGATGGGGAAATATCTGCAACGACGGCAACAGAAGGACTGGAACGCAAAGAGAGGGCCAGCTGGCATGATAGGAGATCCCACAAATGAAATATTCCAGACTGAAGCAAATGATGATTAGTAAATGACATTGATATTGTATTTACACATTGATAGCAAATAGGTATAAATGTTATATGTTACTGTGCTCAGTGGGCTGAAAGTTTGTATGTATGTGCATTAAAATGTAATTTGAAAATAAACTTAGGTTGTTCACTAACTTTGGTTTTGATAATCCATTGGCTTACAATTGAAATTATTCCTGTAAATGGTTTTATAAACTGATATTACACAAATCTTTCTCATGATTAGAAATTAGTATTTATTGAGCACTCCACAATGACCAAATTGAAAAAATTAAGACTATTCTGTTAGCAAGAACAAGTTGGAGATTCACTGAAAATGGTTATCCAAACCTATAATTGTGCAATAAATACATTTTCCTTAGGATATTTCTTTATTGATGGTAAACTGGTTTTAAGTGTTGGTTCTTCCCCAATAACTTAAAAATTGTTCACGAAATACCTTTATTTTACCAATAGAGAAGAGTCAACCAATAAAATGAAATCACAGGCTTTGAAGTAAAGGCATCCGCATTTGTACATCAATCCGCCCCTTTGAAGTAACCAGCCAAGTAGCAGTTGAGATTAGTAAGTTACTTGCTTGAAACGTAACAAAGTATTCTAGTGCAGCTGTTTTTACTTTATTTCTATATAAAATATACATGGATTAATTATAGGCCATTAGCAACGTATTCAAAAGATAGCGATATGGTGAGGCCTGGGGACGAAGCCCAAGGAAAGGAAAGATACAGCACTGTAAAATATTGTCAAAAATGGGTAAAAATGAGTTTACGATCAGTACGAAATATGGGCGTCTTCTGTACGTGCCATAAAAGTTAATCCAGTATTAAAGTTTAATCCAGATCTTTAGTGCGCATGCGCGTTGGCAGCGTCTAGGATCAACTTTTAATGCACTTCTGGACAGGCTTTATATTTAGCTCATTTTTAAAATCTTGCACATGCGCAGAAGGGACACGTTAATCCCACCAATCATGTACTGTTCCGTCACGTGTCCGTCATGAACTTCACGGGTACCATCGCTTGAATTGCCATTCAGAGATTTTCGACAATCACATCGATCGTCTTAGAAATGTCATACTTAGTATTTATGATGAAAATGAAATTATATATATTTACACAAATGATCAAATATTCTGATAAAGGAAATAACTTATGGTAATGAATATAAAACCCAATATAATCCCACGAGGAATCTTAGAGACTGCGGGCATGGAACTCATATTTCCAGGTTAGTGAAACAAAAATTATATGGTCAAGGTCACACAAGTTGAAGCTTTAAATCAAATATGAACCTATGTTTTAAAGAATAATTATGTGCTGAGTTTTTCTCAACTACTTTAGTACAAAATTTACAAGTATACTTTTCAATGGACCTGAACAGCATCCTGAAGAAAACACGTTTCCCTCGTCTAACACGATTCAACGCAGCAAAGAGCTTTCCGAGGAAACCGCGGTGGATATTAAGCGGTGAATGTAATTTTTGTACTTGAGTGTCAGGTTGGTTTTATAGTTGTTAGAGCAGTTTCGTTACCCATTTTACTACTATAAATATAAGATCGTTATCATGAAGAAATTGAATAATTCATAAATAATCACGTTTCCCTTTTAAGTAAGCCTACTTGTGCCTCGTAATCATCATATGAAGATCAAACTGCATCTTGAGTGACTGACTACAACTTTCTATAACAATCACCTTTTCTCCAATCTATGAAAATAAATATCAGTGGTTAAATCTCTTAATGCACTGCCTGAATGCAAAGGCAAAGCAGTGCAGAGATAAAAAAAAAAAAAAAAGGCATAAGGCTATTTGTATTATGAAAACATTAGTGAGAGTCTCAGTTTCATGAAATACACATTAAATATAACCGATATTTTGAAACCTAAGAGTTGTCTAAAATAGTTTCTTAAATATGATAACAAAAAACATGACATTACAAAAAGAAGGAAAAAACATGAAATCTCCCAAAAGAGCGGATTTCACGCGCGACATTCCTCTTCTCTCCATGTTTACATATCAGTGGTGATAGAATAGTGAATACGAGTTTTTACTGAACATTATTGTCGCGTCGTCTGGCAGCGGAGAGTGTCGTCTTCGGTACGGACACGGTGGATTAGGATTTAACTAAATACGGTATTAAGAGTTAAGGACGCTACAGAAGACGCTCTTAGTACGAAAGCCGTTCGGGACTGCCTCAAGAGTCAGCCTTTCATCCTTTCAACACTGCTCACACTTCAGAATAAGAACAGGAGAGGAAGAGAAAAGGGTGAGAAGAAAGGACCAAGCAAAATTACTCTGTGATCCTATACTGGGCCTGTCTCCGTCTCCACCCCCCCCCTCCTTACGAGCAAAGGATAGAGGGAGAGGGGGGTGGGGGAGGGGGATCATAAGCGTGATATGCTTAATGTTCAGATGAAATGCACAACACGAAGTAGAGCGAATGAGCGAGGCATTTGTCAATCTGGAGAGGATTTTAGTAAGTCAATCACTCAGGTTTATTATCAGTAGTCTGAGAACATTTTTAGATAGGATTTCCACGAATCCAATTTCAGCTAAATTCTTATCAGTTACTCACACAACTCCATAAGAGTCAGTGATACCTTTAAGCTTGGGTTTCTTATCAGTCATTTGTCTAACGTTCACCTTCGCCTTCCAACACACACACACACACAAAAAAAAACGGGAGTGAAAAAAACACCTTCCTTAAAATTAAATTTTATTCCAACTACAAAAAAAATCAACGGAATGCATACGTCTCGAAAAACTCAAAAGGAAAACCAGATAATTCTTTGCTTCCAAGGATCACTTGAGTCGAACCCTTTTCGCGATCCCCTTCATGTCGAAAATCGTGTCCTCCCTTGAGTGCTTCGAGGCTTCTTATTGGTAACAAAGGTTTGCTGACGGAATTTTGAGCGGTGCTTCCCCCCATGTTCCGTTTTGAAGCGATATTGGTAAAGCTGCATTTTGGAGTCTTTATGTTTTAATTATATAAAAATCGACATTTCAAAAAATAAAATCTAAGTACTATCTGCTCTGATTTAACTACGGAATTGACTATTATGCTGACACTATCTAACCGACTTTGAAAATTTCTACAGACGGGATTTTCCTCCACGATGAAAAGTGACGACACAGTTACCAAAATTGCTTCTAAGGGAACATGTTATTTTATTGCCAATGCCCGAGCTTTCATTTAGAGCTCTTCCCTCTCTGTGTAAGGCCCGTTACGGTATTCTTCAGGGACTTCTTCTTCGGGTGAACTCTTCTTGTAGAAGCCCTTCTTCAGCATGAGCTTATTGCACTCCTCGCGGGACAACTTGTCCAGGGGTAGGCGCTCCACAACCTGCCGAGTTAATATCATTTAGTTTATCACATTTTCTCAATGAATTTCTAGACCCTTAGATTTGTAACTTTCCTCGATCTATCGCTAAGACAAATCGCAAACCTACTTTTTTTCCAATCAATATAATTACAATTTTCGTCACTGAAGTACAGACAAGAAACCCTACAATTTTGAAGCAATATATCACTTCAACGTGATGAAAATGCACAAATGATTCGAGAGACGAAAACCAAAAACTTCCCTTAATGCCATGTCAAAATCTCACTCCTAATGCTATAGGTTTTGACTAATTACCTAAAGAGTCCAATTTCAATATACGTGAAAATGACCCAATTAACTTCAGGAAATATAACAAAATATATAAAAATGTTGATTGAGACCTACCTGGTCAAACCGATTGAGAAGAACCAGTTCTGGAGGAGCACCTCCTATCTGCTTGAACTTGGCATTGTGGCTGAGAAATAAAGTTAGGGAAATATCGAACAGCTGGAAATATTGGATAAATCTAAAACACTATTATAGCCGCAGTACATACGACATTTTCTTCACGTTTTGTTAAATACTATTTGACTACATGTATGATGAAAAAGGTAAAGTCTAGATTGTTATTAAAGCATTTATATATATAATAGCTACACACACACACACACACACACACACACACACACACCACACACACAAGCACACACACACACACACACACACACACACCTCCCCCCCCGTAATGCATCTATCTATTCACACACTTCCTCAAACCAACGTATCGAGAAATATCCGTCATCGTTCTAGCGCAACCTCCCCCTCCTCGAGCGACGAGTGAACCGACGGACAAAAGGATACAAAAGGGGGATGTCCTCGTGGATGAATTTCTTCACCTCGGGGAGCCTGTTCAAGCGTCATCCGCCGCAGCTCTGGAAGTAAATAGAAGGTTAGGTTCGTTATGGTCACATTAATGGGGAGAGGGAGGGAAAGAGAGTAGGGGGTGGGGGTGGGGGAGGGAGGGAAAGAGAGAGTAGGGGGGGAGGGGAGGGGAGGAGAGAGAGTAGGGGGGGGGGAGGGGAGGCGAGGGAGGGATAGATAGAGAGTAGGGGGAGGGGGACGGTGTGGGTGAGGGAGTAGGGGGAGCGAGTGAAAATTGTGTAACTATTTAAAACAATTCTAAAATCCCGCAGCATTTTTAAAGATGATTTTCAGTATAAAAACACATCAGGTGGTCAAAACTACTAATCGGTTTAAACGCGCTTTAAAAATCAAAAGCTAACGTGCTAGTTGTATCGTGTACCAGTTCTGCCAAGTACTTCTGTCCTTAAACTCTCCTCTCTTCCTGCCCAACTAGCATTTGGAAATACATTAAACATGACCATATTTATCAAAATACTACTACAATACTAAAGTCATAAACCACAGGTTTCGAACCATACATTTATCAAAGTACTGCGACAATAAGAAAGTCATAAACCACACGTTTCCAAACTTCATCATAAGATACAATAGAAAGTAGCACGAAATATTAGGCCTATGTATTACCATTTCTTTCTCCAAATTGCGTTTCATCTGCACACACGTTTTAGGTTTTGTCTCTTATTTTTACTCACCACTGACTATTCTTTCTTTGTGTTTGGTAAGCGCATTATCATCGCCAAAGGGTGTGTCTGAGAATACGTGCTCAGATGTATCACACAGCATATTAATTCGAATGCGGCCACACGTTAACAAATCATTCTGATGTAACTGTTTTCAAAATCCGAATATCACGGTTATACTTTTCAAAATCCATGTACATTATGGCCGGTTTGTTTACAATGCGACAGGCCAGTTCAATAAATACACATGAACATGCACACAAATAATGCACAACGATCTATCAGAGTCGTATATATGCGTTTTATATCTGATATATACATGCGTTTTATATCTGATATATACATATCTTGACTAACATAATTTCTGTGTACATGTCTCTCCACTTGTATGAATATTCATTGGGTGGGACCTCTTGCAACTTTAACAAACCCAACCATTAGTCTCGACTTTGCAAAGCACGCTTTACGAGTATTTACGTTCAAGAAAATTAACGCTAATACATAACTGTAATGACGGGTGTCAAAGTTATTTAATGACTAAAATAAAGTTATTTAATTAAGTATTAATTCTTAATTAATATGTCAATATTCACCGATTAATTATCAGTTATCGATTTTTGTCTATCCTTTCATTTCCGAGTGTACAAATATAAAATGCATGTCGCAAATTACAGCTGTTTAACAGACGTATAGCGGTGACACATCGAGACATCGTTATCAAAATGCCACATGGCCGGTATGATATGCAAGTAAAAATTCACCTATTTGAGACTTCTTTATTCATAATCTATAAAGAAGTACGTTATTAATGAAGCTGACAGTACACAACATACATGATAATTTCATATATGGGCATTACGTAATGATCAAGGTGTTTGCCTACATCATTACGATGTATAATCAGAATTACATTATACAAAGGGATCATTATGCCTAGCAACAATACTTATGCTAAATTCGCATTATTATAAATTGCTTCTAAACTCAACTGCGGTAATAAATATTGTGTTAATACTAGAATGCCGGTGAAAGGACCGATTCAGTGAATATATACATGATTATCTTCACACGACCGTGTCATATCAGTCTGATAAAACATTTTGTAAATAATGAGCAATTTCCCCAGTTTATAACAGTCCTATTTCTCCACACAAGCCATTCCCAAGAACAAAGAAAACAAGACAAATCTATTTCCTAATCTTTCACCCCCAAGACAAGTCAGTATCATCATGAAATAAGACAAACGGCGCTTCACAGGTGTTTCCTTCCTTGTGAGACCAAACAGCTGTTGCATGACGTCATAACCACAGCCAATGGGAAGCCACAGCGTTGTTTTCGAAGTCGCCGGTTTTTACATTTTGTCTTTGTATTTTTTTCTTGATTTTCCCTTAAAGATCTACTTGTTCGATCTGGTTTTAATCATGTTGGACGACCTAATAACGTACTGGTTGATATTCTGATTGTTTTATCAACAAGGGAATAGGATTAAAATTACGAAACGAGTAAAACGCCAAACGTCAAAATACAACACTTGGTATCCCTGACAACCCGTCAACCTTCTTACTCCGTCTCCATAGGTTTCTCAACGAATACATTCTTAATTTTACTGAATAAACCACCACCATCGCTTAACTCACCTCGACGCGAGCCTTGGCAATGGCAGTCTCACGTAATTCTTCGGCGAGGGTATAAGAGAACACCGCCCCCAGCAGGAGGAGGAGCTGGACACTCCCTTTCGCCATGGTTGCTAGGCCCAGACTGAGGGAAATGCTAGCTACTGGAATGATTTCAACTGACTCTCTATGTGAAATTGACTTGCGATTCCATCCTGATTTTAAAACTATGGATTTGATTGCTTCCTTATATGAGGAGGATTTGTCCGGTCTAGATATAAACGATGAAGAATAACGGTAAAGAAAGATATAAATGCTAGGTGTTATTTTTTCAATATTTTATGCTAAAGTTCCCCAGTATCAAAAAGGACAAAGCAGACAAAATTTACCTCCTTTACTCCTTCATTTTGCTACATTTCACACTCTAATTCACCTTAGTTATTGGAAAGTGTTGGCCTAACTCATTTGACTAAAAAACAAACAAGTAGCACGATGCGCATTTGTTGCAAGTCGTTTAATTTGCCCTTAAAATATATTTCTTGTGTCCCTGTTTCTTCCCCCTTTATACTTTTAAGAATTGTGAATATATAATCCTTCTTAATGGTAGGAAAAGTGTAATGCGCGTGAAAATCAATACATGAAGACAAAGCGGCCGGATTTACAAGCCTACGAACACATTTTGATAAAGGTTTTTTTCATATCAATTTTATTGATACATGTTGCTCACAGAAGACGGGATTTCCGTGTTCAGATGAAAACCTTGTAAAACTTTCATGTAATCTATTATTTCAACAAGATAAAATCGCAGATGATTACGTTTATCAATCTTTACATTTTAGTCGAAATCAGCTTAATTTGAGAATTAGATCTCCACTCAAGCCTCCAGATATGATAATTTAATTGACTAGTAGTGTCTCATGAGCTTCAAAAACAAACAAAATAATATGACTACCCACTGATTAAATCTTTCTTTTTCTCCTTGCATGACCAAATCCCCCCACAGCTCCCCCAGAAAGGTTATTGAAACATGACAAATATCCGTTTTAAATCACACATCTTATTAGGATCTGCAACGAGTCCATCAACAGGCGGAGCAACGGCCGTCAGCTGCCAGGACGACTTCTGGCATCCGAAGACGACGCGAGTGATCACCCTTTCCGCCGCCCTCTTCATGGCGCCGCCCGACCGCCGACGGCCCCTCGCCCCGCCACGTCCACTCCTCGTCGCGATACAAAGGGAGGTGAAAAAGTACAAAGGAGGAAACTATAAACTGATAAATCTTCATTTACACACAATAATGATTTTTTTATGTGCATCTAACTTAAGGTCTAATTGCACACGCTACAAATTAAAACGGAAGGGGTAGAATTGAACACGTGGCCCGCCACCAAGAGAAATGCCTGGCGTGTGCTGTTGAACTACATTTCGTTAGGTTAAAAAAAGTCACATCCTAGAGTTCCACCCTCTCCTTGTAGGGCCCTTCCCGGTACTGGTCGGGAACCTCCTCGTCCTTCTTGGTCTTCTTGTAGAAGCCCTTCTTCAGCATGAGCATGTTGCACTCCTCGCGGTTCAGCTCGGACAGGGGCAGACGCTCCACCTCCTGTTTGGGGGGGGAAGTGTGGGAACAGGTCATGAAAAGAGGTCAACTACAGAATATATCAGCTGTTGGATATTAACTTACGTTATCATATACTTTACTTTTCCTCGTGAAAAAAATTACAACTACGATAAAGATACTTTCCAGATTCGATATTCACACAAACATATATATACAAAAACAAAAGCATCCCTGTAGTGCTACCCATGCCCACCAACACACTCTACAATACCACGACGCTTTCCACCTGCATCTCCAGAGCACCAACCTCATTCGAAGCGTTGAGCAGCACCAGCTCGGGAGGGGCACCGCCGATGAATTTCACGTCGGCGTTGTGACTGGTGATCGGTTAAGAAAAAGCCGAGATTTTGGCTTCAAGACCAGGAGCTCCCAGTCGAGAGTCTTACGGTTTACTTGAAGGTGAAGCAAATATGGTACCTGGGGGTGTCTGGCCTAATTCAAAGAAGTTCTGTATGACCTTTTGACGTCTAGCACATTTATTTTTTCTTATTATTACTTAACTAATTCAAAACATTTCAAGAGGCTGAAGCGAATAATTTTGAATTACTGACGATAAGGCTGAAGAAGAAAAAAAAACATTCAAACTTCTTTGTCTTTGGACTAATACCTTCTCTGAGTTAAGCAAAGGCTGTATAATAGTTCTCACAAGCTCCGTGAAGTTTTGATCCCAGCCCTTTAAATCGGAACGAAAATACAAGAAAATCATGCACCAGGAACCTGATCTCCACCTCGCACTGTGATTTAAACATGCTCAAGTGTCGACAAATCAGCATATATTAAACCTTTTTCTAAACCTGCCATTCACTCATTTGCATAGCTCATTACGAACGTCTTTCCACTGAGTAATGAGACCAAGCGGATAAACTTTCAAGCACCTCGGAATCCTTGAAGAAATGCATCCAAATAAATCCAAATAAATCCAAATAAAAAGAAAAACATAAGCACAAAAGTTTACGAAAACACCGCTCCGATCTGTGCAACATTACACCACCCAGATAACATTATACCCAAGGTAATCCTACGCGAGTGTAAAATGACCCACCCGCTAAATACTTCAATTACCCATTCACTTCCCCAGACGAAGAACACACCTACACCCTTATAAAACGCGAATCAAAGCCCCCAACTTCATAACATAACGACTCTAAACTATTTAGTTCAAGGCCCTAACGAAAAAAAAGGAATAAACTACTAACACCATAACATAATGACTAATAATGACAAGAAAATAAATGTGCTAGACATCAAAGGTCATATAGTACTATAATGACTATTTAATTCAAAGCCCCTACAAAAAATAAAACTAAGAAATAAACCATCATAATATATTGACTAAACGATTTAATCCAAATCCCGAACGAAAAAAAAAGAACTAAGGAATAAACCAATAACATAATGACAAAATTACTTTAAAAAAAAGAAAACACCTGATAACCTTCGCTGTAAAAGCCTTATGTAAAAGGATACAAGAGTGGCATGTCCTCCATGATGAATTTCTTCACCTGTGGGAGGCTATTCAGACGTCATCCACTGCAGCTCTGAAAAAAACAATATATATATAACCAAGGTCTTTAAGAATATTGTCCTAACACCTAGAAATAGAATGGAAATATTTACACACGATCATAATGTTTGCAAATGCGATTATAATGCGACATATATATAAAACCAAGGTCTTTCGACATAGCATCCAAACCTCTGGAAATATATTAGCAATATCAACACATATGATCATAATGTTTGTAAATGCGATTATAATGTCCATATCTAGGTACGCATGTATGGGTTATGTTTGTTTCTATGCATGTATATCTCTTCTTCTATCTCCAGCTTTCTCTTGTCCTTCGATCCATTTCCTTTCCTTCTCTCTTCCAATATTCTTTACTTTTTCAAGTCTCTCTCCCCTTCGTCTTTCCCCTCTTCCACCTTCTATTCCCTTCGTCTTTCCACCCATCTGTCTAACTAAAATATTTCACCATAAAAAAAATAAAAAAAAAATAAAAAGATACACATCAAATTTCAAAGAAAAAAATGTAGGGGAAACAGGCTCTCATAGGCTCAGCCTCATCATTCATCCGCATCACACATTCACCACATCAGTCCACATCCTTATTTACCACAAAAACAAACAAACAAAAACATAGACCATGACACAGAATGAGACCGTTGCCTGTTAGCTAGTGAAACGGTGCTTCAACATAACCAGCACGAGTTATTGGGTAATTAAATTGTCCGGCTAATAAATTATTAACGTTCATTACTCTTCAATTACACATTAATTATAGCTTTATCTCATTTAAAAAATCGCTGATACGTCAAATCTAGCCTTTGATTTCTTTTAATAGCTGTGGAGCTGTAATATGCAAAGTTACGATTTTTTTTTACAGTTTGTAGGATTCATATAAAAAAGAATACATTTCTCTGATTAAATATCCTCATTTACTTGTGTGTCCATATAAAATACATGCTCATACAGTTGCATAATACATTTCCATGTTTCCAAGTGCCCTTTGAAAATACAAGCTTATACATTTAGCAAAATATATAATCAATAACATCAATACAGACAAAAACATACGAATACAACCGATCAAAAGTTCCTCAAACATCAAAAACATATTTCAACAAAATAATTAATCTGGCACGGAAATGCACCGGAAGGTTTGTGCCGATAGACACACGGAGTTCATTAGCACTGGGTATTGACAGAATATTCTTTACCACAGCCTCCTCCTCACGCCCACAAACGCCCGCATTTATACGAATCCTCTGGCGGGCGCGCGCACATTCTTATAAGCAATAAACATGTATATGATCTTTTAAATATATCATACCGACCCAGGTGTGACAGAACACATTTACGATCACATATCTGTAAAGTTCAAATTTTTATAACCGCACAGATATAGACCGCCAAGGTGACCAACACAAAGAACAAGATACGAAAAAAGAGACAAAGAAGCAAAGAAACGAACACACAGACAAAGGAAAAAAAAATCAAACAGATAAAAAGAAAAAAAGGACAAGTAAACCTTCCCCCAAACCCTTCTCCTCGCTCCCCAGGCCAGTCCGGAGCTTGCAAGCACAGCCCAGCGAGCCCGAAAGGCCTACAGGCACGGCTCGACGAGGGGGGGCGGGGGAGCGCAGGAAGTGCCCCATCAGCATTACAGCGAAGGAGCGTGCAAGGTCATCGTGAGAAGGATGCACGCCATCAACACGCAAAGGCTGGGTAGGTCATGCAAGAACCGTAATGGAAGGGCAATCATACAGCGGCACATAAAAAGACCGACGCCATAATAAATAATAGAAGCATAATAAAAATGCATTCACACAATTGTATGTCAGAAACCTGCGATCTAATAAACAGTCGAATGCAAGAATCATATCTAATAGTTTTTTTTTTATACAACCGTATATCAAAGACCGTCAACCTAATAAAATAGCGCAAGTCATAATGAAAATGTATCCACACAATTATAAACTAATAACCTACAACCTAATAGACAACAAAGTATTACAAGCGAAAAAAATATATATCAACAGAACCACATTTCCTTCACGTGCTACGAAAAGGCTCGCCATTCAAAAAATCATGTATGCACACATATCCACAACCCTAAACCCACAACCTGAAAGAGGAACAGCCCCCGACCCTGAACAAACTACCAAGGACTCATTACTCTAAAC
>NC_091550.1:6538489-6550989 GCF_042767895.1 Penaeus vannamei
ACAGGCAGACACATAGATGCACAGGCAGACACATAGATGCACAGGCAGACACATAGATGCACAGGCAGACACATAGATGCACAGGCAGACAGACAGCCAGACAGATGCCTAGGCAAGCAGAGATATGCACAGAAAAGCAGACGTTCAAGCAGACTCAGATGTATAGACAGAGATGGAAACGTAGATAGTTAACTGTAAATACGTAAAAGCATATCCCATTACAAAGTAATAGTATCTACCATAATAATAATAATAGTAATAATAATAATAATAACAATAACAACAACAATACTACTACTAATAAATAAATAGATAAATAAAATTTCAAATAATACAGCATATCAAATCCTCATTTCCAACTGACAGAATTACCAAACGAAAATCCAAATGGGCGTGCATGACAGCGACCCTCAAAGGATGTTGTTAGCTGCTGCAAACTGGACTGTGCATTGCAATACACCTTTAATATTTTCCCAGTATACCTTTTCCGTTTTTCCGAATAATTAATCTGTCATTCGGTCTAAAAATGAGTTAGTGTTCGATGTCATGAGGGGTGTACACGATGTATCAATCAATATGTTTACACACCTGTGATTTTTCAGCCACTTCGGTCCTTGGATAGGTTTGGTATACCTATAATTAACGCCGTATCTACGCTTTTCCCAAATGACGTCAGGTATGTATATTCTCCTTAATTGAAGATCCATTCTTAATCTTACCTCCACTCTAGCCTTCACTACATCTTTGTCCGTAACTTCGGCAAAAACTGCTGACAAGAGAAGGGCCCCAATGAGGAGCTTCAGCGAAGAATGACCTCTCTCCATTGTTGCGAGCGGCCGACTGAGGCTGTGCGAGAGAGGGTTAAAAAACGAAGGCTTTTGAGGCAATGCAATCATGTTATTTTTTATTACTGTTGTTATTTTCTCTTTAAAGTTGGTGCAATGCATTAATTTGGTAAAATTTGTTTATTTCGATTTTCTCTGTCACTGTCTGAAGTGAATTGATTTAACAAGTATTTCCGAATTGTATATGTTTTCCCCATTAGGAACTAAGGAAATGATATGTTTTCTGTTTAGAGAAAAGGTGTGTTGATTTAAGTATTCATGAAGAGTAAGAAATCGCGGTGTTATACATTACCGAAAGATATGATGATGACGATGAGCCCATAATTTTAAGGAATGTGGTGCTCTGTATCAGTAACAAACATTTAAAAAGATAAAAAGGATATTTCGTAGGCATTTATCAAATAGCTTCTATTCTTTTTTTGTTGAATTTAACTGTAATATTTTTTCAGAGTATTAACCATTTTCGAAGGGCTGAAATGTTTCCTTTGGAAAATCGAACTTTTATCAAGATATATTCATATATCACTTTCTCTCAACCTATGCTTTTTCCAGAGCCACATATACATCAATACAAGACGCCAAAAATATAAAAATGAATTATTTTCTACAAATGACAGCGAAGCGTGTAATTTTTTTAATCCCAGGCAACAGGGGAGCTCATTTGACCACATAAACAAAACATGTCTCTCATATGCGCAAGTAAGTGATGGTCGCTCACCAAGTTTTTCCCACTTATCTCCCAAGATTCAGTCTCTTCGTTAATCATTTATTTAATGAAGAATAGACATGGCCTTGTGCATCTTAGGATATAAGAATTGTGAGATATAGAGGCGTAGATTTTGAATAAGGAGATACCGTGATAGCCGCTGGTAGACGCTTGCCGCTCGAGGGCCACGATGCACAAGAAATAATATTTTTTCTTGAAGGTATTTTGGGCTGATTATTTACCGAGATGGTTGTTTTTGAGAATTTTGACGGCATGGGGGTGAAGTTCTGTATATTGGTGATATATGGAAAACTAGTATTTTCGTAAGTGAGGAGTTTTCTCGGGTGTTTTGGAGCGTGAGGGTGAGAGAGATTTGAATCCCATCGTTTATTTCTATGTCTACTCGAAGTTATTAAGCTTCTTAGACTGGCATTATGAAGTAATATATCATCCAGTATTTATCTCGTCGGTTTAGTTAGTATTGTTTCCTCTCATGATGATGATATTATCTCTGTTGCAGCCATCCACTTGAGTGAAAAATTTTAAAATATGGAAATCGTGCATTTGCACCACTCTCTATGTTATTGCTTCTAGATGACTCCACTTTTTATGATCTGTGATGGAAGGCTGATTGTACCAAACTTGAAAATTGTTTAGTGTTTAGTGATTGGTGCTAGCTCTCTGGTAAAGGCCGACAAACCATCACTATGTATTTCGTGGCAAAGAAGAGACTAGTTGTCACTTGATAAATCAAGGAGAAGGTGTACAAACTGTGTTTTCAGAATATATATGGTGGAGATTTGTCAATGATAGTGAGAAAGCCAGTGGCAGACACGCGGATATGGTCCATGAAGTGCATATTATGGCCGTATGCTTAAAGAAATTGTGTAACGTACATCAGTTATTGACTCAATTTTCTTATACTAGAATTTTTGTGATTGTAGGACGTCTTAACATAATCTTAGGATTTTCAGTTACAGAAGTACAATATTCTTATTCTCTGGCCTTATCTTGGTGTATCAGTTGATTTTGTGCTTCAAAGAGTGGATTCCACAACTTCATTAAGCATACAACTGTTAATGTCGTTTACATATTCTTAAATTTCACATCTTTATTCCCCAGAAGTTGGATTGCATATTTTATTTAATCATAGGGCAGTTTGTTTCTCTTGAGTTTTGGTTAACCGTACCACAAGTGTTTCCTCAAAACATTCAAAGATTAATAATTCTGATTTCCAAAGGATGCTTGTTCCTTCATAACTTTGCCTCAGGGTTGTTTGATATCTGTGTCATGGACAAACTGGTTATTTGCCTGAGTGACCCGAGTTACCACCATGCAGAGTGTTTATGCATGCAGTTGCCCACATGTCTTTCTCAAGTTTATTACCATCCTAGCACATTTCAGCCTCGATAACTCGCAGCTTGTTGGGTGTGCATCTAGTAAAACTACACCTTTACACTTTTTGTTCAGACTCACTATGGTTATGAATCAAGCTGATATATGATGATGTTGAATAACGAGGATGGACATGTACATCGCCCAGGCAGGTTGCTCGTCAGTGTGTTGCATACAGCTAATTGTGCTCCAATTTAAACTCGAGGAAATGGCTCAAACTATCCAGAAGAAATAGGTTAAAAGGAATGCCTCTCACTTTGGTTGTCAGGCTCTGGTCTACACCTCTCAGTACTGGGTAATATGGTTAGGGTTGATTGCCAAATGTAAGTTAAATGATCTAATAAGAAAGTAGTAGTGAAGAAGATTGGTTGTATTTTTTTCCAGTTTGCATGTCTTTAGTACACTAATTCATATCATACCTTTAAAATTATGGAAGTATTGTTTGCATTTCTCCCCCCCCCCCCTACAAAATTCCATTTCCACTAGGCTAATATTAATATTGATAGCTGAAGGCAGGGGTAACATTGAAGTACTGTACTACAGTAAATGTGGCATCAAGGTTTAGTTTAGTTTGCTGATTTTTAATGAAGTTGGAATGTAATTTAGGGTTTATCTCCCTTTTTTTATTGGCTTGTCAATGGTTTAAGCTCAAGTGACAAACTAAAAATATGAGAAGCATGGTTTTCCTGCTGTATGTGGATTTAACTGCAGAATATGTAAAGATGTTTCAGTAAAAGGGAAAAAAGAGATAGAGTGTACCAAGTGGATCCACAGTGACTGCAATCATGGCTAAACAATTGAACAATTGATTAGTCTGTGCAACATAAACAGGCTTGACCATGTATAGCATAGATACTTGCCATCTTGCATATGGCATAAAGAGGTTAAAAATAGTGAAAAATGTTAAGATAAAGGGAGATAGGTAACCATTATAGAGGTCACCAAGATCTGTCTTATCAGAAATTACATGATAGAGGTTTGCTAATTTTTACTTGGGTGCAAATTATGAATCTTCACTGGATTAGATTTACTTTCCAGAATGATTGTAACCATATTTTACTTTGCATTCATTGTTTTTTTATCCCAAAAGTGTAATTGTTGTGGTACTTTTTTTTTCTTCTCTTGTTCTTAGGGACGTGATACTAATTAAGGTTTTCTAATAATCTTTTCACAGTAAGTAATGAGGTGCCAGACCAGCCAGTGGTATCCCCACTTTCGGGCGCTGTCTTTGAGCGCCGGCTTCTGGAGAAGTACATTGCAGAAAATGGAACAGACCCCATCAATAACAAGGAACTCAGAGTTGAACAGCTGATTGACTTAAAAGGTATGTTTACTCACAATTGATAATTCTGGCTTTTGAATGAGACAGTAAGTTTGTAACATTGGAAAAAATAATTTATAAACTTTAATCCATAAGCTCTATTTTAAGCAAGGCCTTTTACTTGCCTCTTGCAGTTCCAACTGTTGCAAAGCCAAAACCTCCAAGTGCAACTAGTATTCCTGCAATCCTCAAAGCCCTGCAGGATGAGTGGGATGCTGTTATGCTTCACTCCTTTACTCTGCGTCAGCAGCTGCAAACTGCTCGCCAAGAACTCAGGTTGGATTTTTGAAGAAGTTTTATACATGAGTGTGCTAAGATAGGGCATGAAACAGTTGATAGAGGTTTTACACTACCTTTCAGGTTATGGCTTTCAGAAACTACTTCATTCTCTTGATTGTATCAGTTAAGTTTTATCCAGGCTAACTTAAGACTTTGTTTTTTTATTGGTAGGTCTGCAATTTTTTGTCCAAATCAGTAGTTGGACACTGTCAAACAGTCAATGAGGAAGAAGTGGTCTGTCAAAGGCCAAGAAACCATCCTTTTGTATATTCTGCCTAAATCGAGCCTGCACTATTTTCTTCATAGTTGAATTGCCAGGAAATGAAGATAAACTATACATAATACAATTGTTTTGTTTGCTCTTATAATTATTTTATCAAAGACTCATTTTATCATGTAGAGGTTTTGATATTTAAGATGTGCAGGTCCTAGCTTTTCAAAAGAAAAAGAAAAAAAGTACATGTATATTTTTTTCCAGTCATGCCTTGTATCAGCACGATGCTGCTACTCGTGTCATTGCCCGTCTGAACAAGGAAGTAACAGCTGCTCGTGAGGCCTTGGCAACACTCAAGCCACAGGCCGGTATTGCACCTGCTACCCCAGCTGGACCAACAATTGTAAGTTGTCTATTTAAGTACCTTTATTGTGTTTTTATTATTTTATTATTATGATTTGACTTCTCAGTTTACCCAATATGATATAGAAATATTTTTAAGCAATCTAATATTAGAATATATTTCTAGGCTGCCACAGCAGAAGCAGGAGGTGCAGCAGATGTTCCAGGAGAGGGTGCAGGGTTAACCGAGGATGTGGTAGCTCGCCTGCAGGACACAGCCACCGTTCTCACACAAGAACGAAAGAGACGAGGCCGAACAATTCCAGAGGGGCTTACACCATCGGAACAGATCAGGAGCTTCAATACACTTGCATCACATCCTGTAAGCTCTCTTGACTTACCTATCTTATTTCAAGAATAACTTTTTCTGATGTTTTGAAGAACAGCATTTCCTATAGATAAGTCCTGTTATTGTAAGAGTGGATAAGGAATAGTTTGGTTATAGAAGAAAATATCTATCAGCTTATGATTATCAACGAAACTTTCTTTGATGGTAGTTACATTATGTGTAAGCATAACCCAATATATTTGAAAGATTATTAAAGTATCCTCTGTTTCCCCACAGGGCTTGCATAGTGCTTCAGTACCAGGTATCTTGGCTTTGGATGTGCATCAGAAGGACACCAGCAAAATTGTCACTGGTGGAAGTGACAAGAATGCAACAGTGTTTAACAAGGATACAGAGCAGGTAAGATACATATACCAAAAGAAATATAGAGATGGATCATAAATTTGTGTGTATGTAAGTGTCAGCCTGATATGAGTCATCCTTTGATTTCCAATTGCTTACAGATCACTTCCTTGTGTCACTACCATGTTGGAAGTAAATGCATACTTCCACACTGGTTTCTATGAAAAAGGGTTAAAAGATTTCTTATTTGTAATGAAATTTTTATCCTTTACAGGTGGTTGCTATCCTAAAGGGCCATAGTAAGAAGGTATCCTGTGTGGTTTATCACCCCACAGAGGATACTGTTATCACAGCTTCTCCAGATACACAGGTATGTAACTATTTATGATGGATTTGAAGAATAACTCGAAATGATATCTGTAGGCTATACTCTGATTATTATTATTATTGTTATTATTATTATTATTGTTATTATTACTATTACTACTATTATTACTATTATTATTATTATTATTATTATTATTATTATTGTTATTATTGTTATTTTTTTTCTACATCTATTTGCTTCAGGCATTAACCCATGCAATCCAATGCTTATCATGTTACATAAAAGTGAGGTATGATAAGTATTTAATGATACCTAAATGTCCATTTTCTAGATCCGTGTTTGGAATGTGGGAACTGCTCAAACGCTGCAACTGATCCGAGCTCACGATGGACCTGTCACTGGCTTGTCTCTTCATGCAACAGGAGATTACCTTTTGTCTGCTTCCCGTGACCACAACTGGGCCTTCTCAGACATCAGGACAGGACGAGTGCTTTGTAAAGTGAGTTGAAATGGAGGCAGACTGTGATGTGGGCCTTAAGACATCAAAGAGCTTTTCTACTTTGTTAGTTGGTCTTTCCTGTTTAATTGGAAATTTAAAATGTATCTTATGCACATGATGAATGTTTACAAGTTTAAATGTAAATTACAGGCTTTTCCATATTATTGCACAGAGATATTAGTGTGTCTGTATTATGACACTGCCGAGGCTCTAATAATACCATATGACAGGTATTGTATATTACTATGGAAATTTGCAGATTTGATCATAGCAGTTCAGTTTTGAATTTTTAGAATTATGAATTGAGACATATTGTCAGGTGATTTGGTGTTTGTTATTTTACATGTATGATTAATTTTGTCATTTTTTACACTAGGTAAGTGACACATCTGCTAGCTCCCCTCTGACAGCTGCCCAGTTCCACCCTGATGGTCTCATTCTTGGAACGGGAACTCAAGATGCCACTATCAAGATCTGGGACTTGAAAGAACGATCTAATGTGGCCAACTTTCCAGGTAAGATTCAATTAGTTTCTTTTTTTTTTTCTGGATATGAATCTAAGAGAACGCTCCAGACAAAGTCACTATAAAGTATCTTTGTCAAAGTGTTTCTTCTATGTAAATTTGATGCAGGTTGAAATACTGAGAAGACGATCTTGTGTGTTTCCCATTCAGTGTAGGTAACATTTTATTTATTTCTCTTTCTGTCTTTCCAGGTCACAGTGGGGCTATTAGTTCTATTGCCTTCAGTGAGAATGGTTATTACTTGGCAACTTCAGCTGAGGACTCCACTGTGAGACTCTGGGATTTGCGTAAGCTCAAGAACTTCAAGACAATTCAGCTTGATGAAGGTTATGAAGTGATGGACTTATGCTTTGATCAGTCTGGCACATACTTAGCTGTTGCAGGAACTGATGTTAGGTGAGTAATAATCTGTTATTTAAGGAGCTTTGACGGTTTTCATGTTGAGCCATGTGCAATGTACATTTGACATATTTTTGGGTTTGTGCTTGTTGTTATATTTCTTTACTGATAGATTGTTATTAAATCCACTTTTTTATTTGTTTGTCATTGATGGTTAAGATGGGTAATTTTATTTTCTCTTACAGAGTATACCTGTGTAAGCAATGGACAGACTTGCGGGTCTTCAATGATCACACTGCCATGGCCACTGGTATTCGCTTTGGCTCAAATGCAAGCTATCTTGCATCTACATCAATGGACAGAACCCTGAAGATCTATGGGCCGTGAGAGGTGTATATATTTTTAGGAATTTTTTCATTTGAGATATGTAGAGTAGCAGCAAGATTAGTTTATTTAAATTTTTATGAATTGTTGCAGTTTTAGGAAACTGGCAGGTATATGTGACTATGTTGCACTGTATGTCAAAGGTCAGTAATGCATTATAAAAATGGAAGCTTGCTCAGAATGCCTGGTGTGGACACCGTGGACAGTGTCAGAGAGAAACAGCTGCGGTGTAATCATACTGTACATTAGAGGGCCAGTTTTACTTCATTGTAGTATTATTTATGGCTCTGATTGAATTTGTTATTTATTGTTTTTTTAATCAAACTCACTGTTCCTTTTGGTGTTATTCATGATCGATTATCTTTTTAATGTCAGTTATCCTGTCAAACGAACGGTATTGTATCCATAGGAAATGTTATAGGAAGTATAATACCTGTCTGGAAATGATGGTGTGTCTTCCCTAGACAAAGAATGGAGAAACCATATTTTTCGTATGATGCCTTTGGTAAGTCAGGCTATTATCATCATTATTTGTTCTTTTTGTCAAAAAATGTGTCATACCTTTATTACCAATAATAGCATAGATTCTCAGCTTTTTGTTGTCATGCACAGGGTATACCATTCCTTTAGTGCTAACACAGGCAAGACTGAGATGCCAAGAAGAAAGTTATATTGGTCATATATGGTGATCTTTCAAGCAAGCCATTCATGTTTTGTTTCTTTTAATTATGTGTTTTAATGTTTATGATGCTTATATAAAGTAGTGCACAACTAAAACTGTTTCTAAGATGCTTCAGAATTAAAATATGAGAAAAAGAGAAATGCTTGTAATATCACAAAAAAGTGATTATATATATATGTACTTTTTTTTTTTTTTATTGGTTAGAAGTCAACATGGATCTGCATCTTCATGATAATGCCAAGCAATATGGTGTACGAATTGTTTTCCTAATTGCTATTCCCATATGCAAAAGTAATTGTAATAATGTTGTGTTTAGTTTATTGGCTGTTTATTTTCGTTTTTTGGTCTTTTCTTTTATGAGAAATCATACCATTTTGTGTGTATATACTTTACATCTGTTAAAAAGATTGATTTGTATCCATGTCCAGGCAGTATCAAGTGGCTCACAGCAGCAAGTTTTCAGTGTACTAGTTGTGTAAAAATTTTCCATTTATTCAGAATGAATGTGTTTCAGGGATGTTTTTTTTTATTATTCTTTCTCTTTCATTCTTTTCTCTTATCTTGCATTCTCATTTTTTTCTATTGTTAATAAATTGTTTATGATTCTATTTTGTTCCAAATTCATTCCCAGTTGGTACATCTTACAAGATATCTTTTGCCATGCAGCCAGTCATACCGAAGTACAATAGATTTTTAGCCTGTGTCATTTATGTAATTTCCACATACACAAAATTGTAATAAAGTTTATGAAAGAATAGATGCTTAAGACTCTGATGTCCGTTTAGCCTCTTTATTATTCAGTAAAATTGTTAAAGAGCAGAAAGTGATTGATTATGTAAGTTTAATTCCATGGAGAAGAATATAATCTTTAGAGTTGTGTTTGTCTCTAAACCTTTTTTTTTTACTATTTGTTTAAGATATGTAACTTTAGAAATTATAAATTTATTATTAAGATGTAAAGGAGGAAAAAGGAAAGGATTACATTAGGCTGGTACTTGGTAAGAAGAGATGGTATGGAAATGAGTAGAAATTTGAGATACTTGCAACTGGGACAAGATTTCTGCAGCCAGTTTTGTCTTCTGTCTTTAATTTGATGTAAGATGAATGAGTAAGACATGAGAGCCTCTTAAATGTAATGTATGGTAATAAAAAATTATTAGTAAATATTGATAATTTATTTTATATTATCCAGACTTGCTCAGGGATATATACTGTATATATAGAAAGATAGATAGATATGTGAAGAGAGAGAGGAAGGAAACAATGAAGGGTGAAATAATATATAGAAAAAATATGAATATTTTAGCATTACCAGATGAGGTGACATAAGGCCTCCTTTCATAGTATGGGAATTGTTCACATGGACAATTATAGTTACTAAATCTAAATCCAATGCAGGTGCAGATAGAAAGACATCAGTAGAGAAATCACAAGCAATGATAAATGCCCTAAACCAAGTCTCAATTTAAATGTATGCTTTATGGGTACGTGTGTGTGCCTAGGGAATTACTCAAACATGGAGCATTCAAAAGCAAATTTTCTGTATTTCCTTTTGTTTTCTATTGCTATATTTTGTTAAAGTCGCTAATGACCTTAGATGTTGATGCGGTAGAATTTTTTTTTATATATGAACTGAAATTGACAAAGTACGTGAGTGCACTAATTAGTCACTCCTGTCATATTCAATGTGTATAAAAGAATGAGATGTATTTCTGGAATCTACAGACAGAAAACATTTCAATAATTTTTAGGTTTCCAGTAAGAAAACTGGTACAGTTTACCTTTTGCCCCTCCATCCTCACCAAGTGTGCATAAATATAGGATGTGTAATCCATAGGGATTCAGAGGTGTGGATAAATATGGGAACTAAACACTGGGTAGGTACCATTATGAAAAAAATATTACTGTGTAAGTCAGTGGCAGAATTAGTTGGGAGTCTCAAGAGGTAGGCCTATAAAAATAATGAACATGACATACACCGAAGTTATTCATCACAGGTATAGAAAGATATGATATGAAGATGAAAACTGTACCTAATGCAGAAAGATTCAGATTAGTTCTAAGTTAATTTAATGGAATACCTTTAGAAGCTAAAACATTTACAAAAGAAATATGCAACTCATTTGCTTAGTGGCAAAAATCAAGTCCAAAGGTAAAATATATAGCACATATTTGTTAAAACTGTATTTAAAGAAAGGTACGAAAGAGAATGGATAGCTTACCGGTGCAAGAGATGTATTTGACCGGTTTTGATTATATCTTCATCAAAAATATGTGTATTTCTGATGAAGATATAATGAAAACCCATATTCGAAATAAAAACTTGAAATGTGTTTCATTTTTATTACATTTCTGATGATGGAATTTCCAAAATGGTTTGTAAGGTACTATAAATAAAACAACCATTTATCTGATAAGTTTTTCTTTAGATATGACCAGCACAACTTCACTTACATATAATCTATACAAAGTTCTTTCTATACATTCACTCATTCACACAAGAAAGGCTTGTGGTTTGATAAATAATGGCACAATGGTTATGCATGTACACCTGGTGCCACCCAAAAATATCATATAACAGAAATGTGTTGAGACATGACAGTTTTCCTTTTTTTTCTAGGATAGGATGAAAAAATATGTCCTTGCCTTTCATATATCACATCTAACCTTCTTTACTATATCTCACACAAGTTCCTTAACTTTTAAACTCCTAACAAAAATTACATCACGTGTTACTTATGCAGCAGCAGTGATAAATTTGTCTATTTTTTTTCTCTCTACAGAAACACAGCAACATGATATGAGTTAAAAAGTAAAGTGATATATCATAATTTGTAAAATCCCCTACTATCAAAACAGTTAGATCTCCAGAGAAAACATAATTCAGCTAATATATATGGTGTATAATCTCATGTAATTTCAATGTTTCTTTTTCTATTTGTTGACAGTTAATCATGTAATTAATACGAGTACAGCTAATTTTGTAAATAACTTGCAAATTTCACTATTTTCTTACTGAAATCTCTCCCTAGATATCATCCTTTAATAAAACTGCCTCTCTCCTTTTCCTAACCATGACAGTACATAATTTCTTATAGTAATATGTGACTGTAAGGACCTTTTTTGACATTTTTGCATAAATGGTTTAACATTTAAGTCCACTTCTTTGCTATGTATGATATGTCAAAGCAGATTTTAAATCCCTAAAAATGTCTTTACTGATGTTTTCTTTTCACTCTCCAGTTTAGATTTTTTCATTCTTCTTTGGTAATACGGAATTCAAAGAGCTAATAAGTCTGAGTTGAAAGGTATAAATATCTTCCAAGAAAATTTTGCACATGCCTTACATAATTCTGTATAGTATCTGATATCTTCAATAACCTGTCTAAAAAAATAAGGAAGCCTATTGAACATATTTTTGTTTAACACTACCATGATTAAAACTATGAAAAGACATCTTCAGCTTGCCAAATTCCTTATCAGGTGCTGAAAATCCTAAATGGATGACCTAATTTAGATTTCACCATATCTGACAAGAAACTTGACAAGTTCCAAACATCATATTTTCATTCCCTTTCAACCATGACAACTTCCTATTATGTGTGCGTAAAATTTGCAGTATTTGCATTTTTGTGAATATCTTGCATGTTCTTCCTTTTTACTGAATCCTATTCAGTAGGATTTGGTTTCTGTAAAACTTCCATTGCCATAAATCAATCCTTAGTAAAATTCCAAAATACAGATAATACTGGGAAAGATAGTGTAGTAGTTAAAAATAAAAAACAGTTTCTTTCCTACCACTGTATTTTCTCTATGCAATTGCCCAAAACAGTAATATGCAGATGATTTATGAGGCTATCCTTTCAAACTCCCTAACAACATTTCAAAACTTTGGAAAAAGTATATCCGAAGATCTTAATGAGCCTTCAAGCATTAGACTTTAAAGGAAAA
>NC_091550.1:6555989-6568489 GCF_042767895.1 Penaeus vannamei
TGAAGCTGTAAATGTTCTGGTAACCTGCACCTCTAAGTCCATTATTTCAAAATTTTCTCCGGTCTACAAAACAAAAGAGAGAGAGAGAGAAAAGAAAATTCCACAACAATACTGAAATTATTGTCTGAATATCAAAAGTGCAAAGTATAAATAATATTTTTGAGGATAACCCATTTCCACAACAGTCAGCATGTCTTTCAAGGATATGCTCTTTTTCCTCTATATCACTTCATGGTAGTAAATTTCTTGCTATAAAAGTGAACTCAAGTTCTCTTTGTCATAAAAAGTTTAGGTTAATGAAGTGTCTCCAACTAGGTAAATTTACATCAGACATACTTCTTTGTTCATGTGCTTTTGGTATGTCTTACATCTTAACATTCACATGCAAATCATTGATGTAATAAAAACTACTGTCAACATTAACCCCTTATCAGTATCGTGTTTCTCAATGTTGACAATAGTATTCTACTTATAAAACAAGCATGCCTGTACTTTTGTAAAAGTTTTACAGCAGTAATATCAAAAGGATAAAGAATCCAATAAGCATATGGAGACCTGATCGATATTTTAATGCTCATCAGTAGATAATAATCATTTATATTTCCAGCAACAATGTACATTTAACCACTGCCTAGATGTGCCATATACTTGAGTGTTTGGTTGAACTGTAAAGCTATAAAGAGAAACTGCTTACCTTAAGGATAACTCTATTTGGTGTACTCAAGTCTTTGGGTATCACGTTTCAATTATTCTCAAGCTACAAAAACTTAAATGCAACGACTGCTATCAATCCCATCAGGTGAAAGATAAAACTGTGGCAGTACATACAAATATCATTTTCGAGATGCTATTCCCTGAGGTGCAAATTTCAAAACAAGCCAGAGAAATTTACTCTCACTATAAAGTTGAGATATAAATTGAAAAATTTCAAACCACATCTAGGCATAATGAGTCTTTCACTGAATTTACACAATCAGACCAACATGAAATTTTCAAGTATTACACTAACAGTTTGTAATATGCATCTGCAATAGAATCTTATAACTTGCTTTAATATTCACTTCCTCTCTTTGTATTCTGCTTTGTTTAATATGTCAGATATTAACTTCATCAATACTCTAATAATACAAAATTGAAAATTATCAAGTTCAGTCCTTCACATATATTTTACTATTGAGATGACCTGAAACACAATATTGCTGGTCACAGATTTTTGGGTAGAGCTCTCAACATTAATCTATGTGGATTTTATACTATACAATATATTACAAATGTTTCCACTTACACCTAATAAACTCATCAACCAATTTCACACTAATCTATACACTGGTGGTCTCGGTAGCAAAATCTATGGTGCCTACATAACATCTCTGGCTATTTACAAATTCTCATGATTCTTATAACAGCGCAAAAACTGATATAAAATAAAAATCTACCTCCTATGACTATTGAAAAGTACATGGACAGGCAAAAATGGAGATTTAATTATGTTGCTCTTCTCCGTTTCCTGAAACAACACCAGTGGAAAGTACAAATTTCAAATCATGAACACACACCAAAAGGGAGAGGAAAAACACTCAAGTGCTAAAATTGACATCAGAGTTTGACATTCTCCTTAAACATCCAAAACATAACAGGGGTACAGGTAAGGGGAGGAACAATTATGAGAGGAAGCGAGGGTCAGCAGAAGACAAAAGAAAGAGGGGAGGGGGAGAAAAAATAATAATAATCATAAAAAATAAATAATTACATAGTTCATTTCAACTGCTGATGTGAGTCAGTACTATATTCTCACAATAGCACTAACCCTAAGCACCTAACAATCCTACTGAGACACAACATTAGTCCAGCTCCTCAGCAGCCAGTGGTTGTCGTGAGGTCGAAGGACCACTCGAGATTCCATCATCGTCGGAGTCATCATCACCAAGCCCTCCACCAAGTAGACCCTGGATCAAATTACCTGAGGCAAAAAGAAAAATCAATAGTCTCTTTTGTCATTATCCAGGCAGATCAAGGATATAAATCCACATTTGAGAATGGAGTTATGAATATATTTTCTAATATATATGTATCCTTGCCACCTGGCATTAGAGCTCAATCCATTATGACTAGAGTGGATGCTGACTTTCAATAAGGGATGATGTTTTCTTAAATTTGGCACATTTATCTGCAAACCTAAATTGTTTTTACAAACTCAAAATACTCACAAGTATAGTTCCTGTACTCTACTAGTTGTCAAACTTTACCTATCACTCATTGATAAATGCCATGTAACCTCAAAAATTTTGCAGGTGTTAACCCCCTGGATCCGGTTCCAATGGTTACGTAAGTGGCCAGCATCCCAGGCGTGCTGTGCGCACAAACACTCATGAGCAGTGACAAGACACTGTGCCTCCCCTTTGAAAAGTTATTTTGTGAAAACTTTTTGAGCTTTATCGCCATTTTCCAATGTTCATATTTGTCTTTTGATTTGTGTTATCCAGATGGTAATTACTTATTTTCTTAGCACAGATTCCATATTATCTCTCTATGTAGTAAATAGCTCCTGCGCCAATCAGCGGCTAGGAATACAGTGCGCAGCATGGAAATGGCATCCTCCCTGGAGCCGGCGCTCTTCCAGTCACTGCTTACGGACATAACATTCCACATTCGTTTATCGATGGGAATAATGCTAAAGCCTCCTTCTAAGCGCCAAATGAGTCAAATCACACTCAAAGAGGTTTGTGCACTCGTGGCAAGTCTTTTCCGTCACCCTGGCCTTTGCTTTTGATGTTTTGTTCACGTATTCCGTATAAATTACAATGTAGTCAATGATGCTCATGAAACTTGTCTCGGTAATTATCTTTTGATTCTTAGAAACTATAACCAAAGCTTTACACACGTGAAACTGGTAGATATCATAACAATTATAAAGGTGACCATAAATGCAATAATGAACTTGCAAGATGAGTGTGTGAATGCGTGAGTGGATGAGGGAGCGTGGACAAGTGTATATGTGTCAGTAATTCCTTGACCAAAAAAAAAAAAAAAAAAAAAAAATGCTCAAGAGTCATGTTTCCTTTATCTCTTCCTAGTGCTGGTCTAGCCACATATACTTTGCAATAGTGTTGTATCTATCCTTCATGCAGGAAATGTATATACACATGTTAAGAGTAACTGGATGGACTACTGTATATCAAAAATGACCTTTGCTAAGAATTCTAACAATTTGTGGATCACCACCAAATGTTTACCTTAACTTAACATAATCATGACAAAAAACTATTCTCACAAAGGATCGAGAACACTTACCAAATATGCCCCCTGGTCCTTGCTGGGGACGTGGAGCAGGAAGATTGAAAAATAGCTGTCCAATTCTGTCTAAATACTCTCTATAGGATGGATCTCTCTTTAAACTTGGTTGATATTGCTCACACAAAACTGTGAATCGAGTTACTTGCCCGCTGAAAAAAGAAAATAAAAATTGTAAGCTCTTCTGTTGTGGAATACATTTTGTACTTACACAGGGATAAACAATACAATCCACCAAAAAACCATATTTAAAAAGATGAACAGACAAATAAGAAAAGATGCTTATTGTGACAAATGTAGAAAACATATGAATGAGAAGATATACTTGAAACCGGTCAAATACATTTCTTGTACTGCAAAGATATTCATTCTCATTGACACCTTTTCTACATATGTTTATGGAAAAATGTAGCATCCTATATATATTCCTAGAATTCTCTAATACAAGAATAACATAGAAATATATAAAAATTACATAAATTATTCATCACATCTTAGTATTGAACTTGCAGTTTACACACAGACTTCTTGTTTCATTTAGAAATAACAAGCATTTATAGTATGGCCGGTCTCTTTGCAAAAATACAAGTACACAATTGTCTTCAATGAATGAAGACAATTCTAAAGCTATCCAAAAAGAAAAAAAGATAAAAAAGATATTGACAAACACAAAGCAAGTTTCTTCCTAGTTTTCCTGTCTCCCTTGTTCCATATTCACATTTATATAATCCATATCTTCTACGATTGTCGCAATAAACACTGTTCAACAATAATCATCACAAAAGGGTTAAATGATAATCTGTGATTTAAAAAAAAATAGCAGTTTTACCTCTCAATAGCAGACAGGAGAAGCCAGAGGAAATTGAGCAGAGGAAGAAGGAACGGAGGTCCTCTCTGCTTGGTGATATTTGGATGCTTTTTGGTGTAATTTTCAAAAACCTCTGATGCAGCAACTTTCTTCTGAAGACACAAGTACCTGAAAACAAAAAACAAGATGATGAATGAAAATACTGAATATCTAGATTTTGAAAACAGGTAGGAGGAGAGGTAATAGTAATAACAGAAGTGAATGGGAAGAGAGAAAAGGAGAGAAAACATCACCACCTAAAGAAAATTCCAAGTAAATAAGCAAGGTAAATTCAACCCAAACCTTAAAAACTCTGTAACTTTATTATCATTTTGAAGTAAACTCCATATCAAAGACATGAATTTTGACATTAATGTATTTCTTGTCATGGCATTTGTGTGTACCAAAGGACTTAGAATAATATGAATCTTGCATCAATCCTAAGAAAAATGTGTAGATATGAAGCCTACTGCATATCTACACATATGATGATTTGAGGGAATAACACTAAACATTATGTAGAAAGGTATGAATGAGAATGGACATCTTTACAATACAAGAGATGTATTTGACCGGTTTCGAATACATCTTTCACAGAAACATGTCTTGTATAGTGAAGATATTCATTCTCATTCATA
The DNA here is from genome assembly GCF_042767895.1 of Penaeus vannamei. NCBI lineage: Eukaryota > Metazoa > Arthropoda > Malacostraca > Decapoda > Penaeidae > Penaeus > Penaeus vannamei. The sequence continues at coordinate 6,560,766 of NC_091550.1, forward strand.
CCTTTCTACATCTGTCAACATCAATATAGTTCACTAAACTTGATGTATGGTCCATTGACTTATTCTCTGATAATACATCCCTATGTGAGGCCTCTATTTTCTTACTTTAATTCCTGATAATAGTGTTAAAGGTCAACAAACATCACAAAGGATGCCAAACCTAGCCACAATGAGAAAGGTAGCATCTGAGAGCACATTACATACACTGGAATGTCAATACGTTTACATACATTGACATTCCACTCTTATATCTTTAAGTAATAATGATAATAATAAAAATATTAATAATAATAGTAATAATAATAACTTTTCTGTTCTGATAAACAAAAAATGGTATCAGACATTTTTATCATACAAAATGTTAAAGTTCATATAATTTTTTATATAATCAATAAAATTTTCATTAAATCAGTATAAAACTAACATACAAAAAAATTAAAATGATCTGTTCACAACAAAATGAAAGTATTATCCTAAAAAGGTACCAATAAGAGAGATCAAAGTCAATTGATATTCTTGAAAAGATAAAATAAGTTTGATTTTTTCTACTTGGCCCAAACATACTTACTGAAGGACAGCCTGCGTTAGGAACAGATCAACTTCTGATGGGTAACCTCTGAGTAAGTGTAGTTCCACTAGCATGTCTGCACAACCTCCACCATCTTCTGACCTTAAGTAGTGATATCTTGCTGAACCATAATTCTTTTCTGCAACATAAAGACGTGTTCTAGTTCATATGTTTCTTCTATAATTGACCTTTCAGAATAAAGGCTAAACACACACACTCACTCACACATAAAAAAAAAAGAATAAATAAGTAAATAAATAAAAAAACACTCAAAAACACATAAGGAACACACACTCATTCACTTACATACATACAAACACTGTCACTTACTCACTCACACACACACTCACAAACACTCACCTGCACCTATGAATACAGTGTTTTTAGTATCTGATAAAAGCAAGACTTCTAGTGCATCTCATTCGGAAGCCATCTTGCCAGAACTGGACAAGCCTAGTATTCAACTAACAGAAAACCCTACACGTACCTTTCCACAATGTCTGTGCTAGAAGCTGGTGTAACCTAGGATGCCCCAGTTTGTGTGATTCGTCGCACGACCACTTGACTGACCGCACCAAGTACTGATGGCGCTCTGGGGTTCCATTACTTAGAAGGCTGAATAAACTGTAATGATAATGGTTTCATTACAAAACATCAGAGAACATATTTTGTATCTCTTTTAAAAATACAAAAGTTTAAAGGGGTTTATCTATACCAATTAGCCTAACTGTTGTAAAAAGCCTATTTTGCATGAAGTAGCTAACAAATATTTTTGAATGTACAAATTTGAAGATTCAAGAAATACTTTTCTGTCTTGTTATTGATAAAGTTTTACCATGACGAAGATTCTCACTAACCTTGCTATTCTGGCTATGTGCTCTTCTGTTGGTGCTGTCTTGGATTTCTCCAATACATCTAACATCAGTAAAGCTAAATCTGCACCACTTGTTTGCTGTAATGTAAATTTTACGAAGTTAGACCATTTAATTTTAGCAGAGATGATTTTAAATATCTGTAAAACCCTGGCAGAAGTCAGTAAAATCATAATACAAAAAATTGGACACCATGCATTGACATTAAAACTAGTTTACTGTCTCCTTCTAATCCTTAAAGGACATGGAAATTTAGAGCTATATATATACAATGATCAGGTTTTAAATAAGTATCTTAAAAGCTTCTATCATAGAATAAAAAAAAAAATGGTAGATGATACTAATCTTTCCATCTTCTGCCCAGTGTACCAATATAAATGATCAAAATAATACGTTATAATTCGGTTCCATAGGACAGAAAGAAATTAAGACTTGAAATAGTATAATGTACATATGAAAAAGCATTCCAACAAAACCACGCTTGCATCCTCCAATTTCAGTGACTTATAATAATTTTTCTTACCTGGTCATGCTTCAAAAGCAGAGAGGCTCCATCATACAAGAGATCCAATACTTCATTATATTTCTGCTGGCCACAGTATCTGCAATGAATTTATTTTCTTGTCAGCTAACAATTGAAAATAAAAGTTGATGTTAACCAACTGATGCTGGGAACATGTACTAGCCAGTATGTTCCTTGTCTTGTCTTGTTTTTTTACAAATACATGGCTCTGCACGCATTCAGTCACCAAAGAGTTAATTACCAGGCCTATATGACCTCACCTGTTTATCCCATTCCATATAATTCTTTTATTGACGTTTTATATTAGTAATGCAGTAGCATTATCAATAACTAATAAAAACAGAAATAATACTAAAACTTCTTTGGTATGAAAGGTAATGTCTAATTGTGGGACTACAGCACACAGTGGCCTATGACAGCAACATCTATTCCAATAGCTTGATAAGAACAAAAAACACAGAGAACATAAATTAAACTAAAACCACTCCATGTGTGATGCCTACAAGCAGCTTCTCTGCAGCTCTCTCAAAGGCAAGGTTTCTACCCTTTGTTTGATCTACAAAACCTCTGAATGATCTGGCAAGGCAGTCAAGGCAAGCAATCTAAATAACAATGAAAAACATACTATTCTAAACAGCAGACAAGAAAACTGTTAATCCTGAAAGAATCCAGAAAGATATAAACCTTGTTTCAATCTCTTTCCAGAACCAGTTCATATTTAGAATAGGAAGTGACTACGAGTACGGCGTCTCGACACAAGATGATAATACCACTTTCAATTAAGTTAGGTTAGATCAGGTTAGGTTTGTATTTATTGCCCCAAAATAATGTCTATATGCACTTATGCATATGTGTTCTGTATGCCTAATCACAAGAAACTGGATACAGCTGCCGTATGTATAACAACAGCCTATAATACCAGACTTCAGAACACATAATTTGTTCTAAAATTATCACTAGTATTTCAAATATATTTCTTATGTGAAATAAAATGAAAGAAGGTGCCACAGAAATATTTACTTAATCAATTAAATCTGAGTAGAGAATTAACAACAGCACCAAAGAAGAAACATCTATCTAGACCTTAAGTAAATTAAACAATTGGAATAGAAGATGGATACAAAAGAATATCTCATGAAGAAAAAAGGACGAAGCTCACTAAAATCTAAATGACTTTTCAGAAGTAAAGAATCATGGTGCAATTGGATATTAAGAGAACTGATACACCCATGCACTCACTCTGGCACCCACTCCAAAATGGCACCCATGCAAAGACCACCAATCAATCATATATTTTTGGAAGACAGAGCTTGTAGACCTTGTTGATGATTCGTTATTAAATAAAGAGGGTGTAACTACCCAGAACTGGACCACATCCATGGACTTATATACCAATAACTAATGAAAATGCACTGAACCTTCATACTCCAGCAATTATTAGCAATCTTTATCAGTATTATATGTATATTCTGACAAAGAGGTTTGTAGATTTTTCTGGTTATTAACTGTCAAATAAAGAACCACTACATGATCTATCTTGCCAGACTGTAAGCAGTGGGGGGTTCTTAGCCTTTGTCAGATTCTGCAACACATACCATGGCAGTGCAGGATCCAACACCATTCTAAAAAACTGTCAAAAATCTTGATATCTTGATAAATAATGTGCAGGACGCTATAAAGTGCACAACACATATATTTAAATATATACTTTGATTAACTGCAAGAGCTACTCCAACATTCATCTGATAATGAGAAAATTTAGAATATGAATTTTTTCACTTAATGTAAATTTATTTGAAAACATTCCTCTGCTGGTGAAACTAATACTGGGACAATCATTTTAAGTATAAGCACAATGACTAATAATGAAATCTGCAGCTAAGCTAAGAAACAAGAACTATATATATATATATATATATATATATATATATATATATATATATATATATATATATATATATATATATATATATATATATATATATATATGTTTAACTTGAAGTGCTCACTGACTGAGGGAGACAATTTTGTTAACAGTTATTGTCTATAGAAAAAAAGTCAATAATAAATCAATTTTAATTCGAAATTGCACTTTTACCTATACTTTAAAGACTTACAAAACCATACTTGAATAATGCAACATACCATGCATATCAGCAGATATTTGAACTCAACAATTCCAATGAAAGACATGACTGTACAATTAGTTCAGGGATAAGTGGGCCTACACAGGGAATGGCAGTATAGATGTAGTCAGAGGAAACTTGACATACAGTACCAAATATATTAATAGGTGGACACTACAGACATCTCATTGGTAACTAAAAAAATTTTCATACATGTGAAAAACTCAATCTACCCGTCATAAATGAGAAAATAACAGAAAATTACCACAATATATGTAGGGACTTGTTACCTATGCACGAGCACCAATATTTACTGAGGCCATTTCTTTCTTACACTGTGCAACTCATATTACAACCAATAACAACACTTTCCATGTGGTCTCCAAGTATAATATAAAAAGAGTATGCATCACAAGCACGTCCTCAATACCAAACCTATTAGTACCAACAATTTAAGACCTACTCATGATAAATACCTCTAGAACAAATTAGTTGAGAATATAATATTATTATTCACTGCAAAACCTTCTAATAATTCCATCCACCATAGTTCTTTCATCTCACACCCTTCAATCATGTCCATATTCACCCAATCAACTTTATTTTGCAAACACACTTGATCAAACAGGATTCAATTAGAAAGAAATCAACAGACTAGACCTAATAACAACGATACTACCAATAGTAAACAATCGTATGCCCTTCAATATGTCAGAAGTAAAGAAAACCAAACCTTCTGCAAGAAATACTTATCAGAGGACCTCACGATCCCAAAAATGTCAGCTGGAAGTCCCTCTCACTTTTGCTCCCTCAAAAATGAGAGCAAATAGAGATAAAATCCACCTGATGGGGTAAGGTCGACACGTTTTATTTTTATGATGCAATTAGGCAGGCACTCCAAACGCCTGGAATATTATTATTACCCGGTGTGAATACCAGGGTCACAGGCGCGTCTGAAAGAGGCTTAGCCCTAAAACTACAACGAGACGAACCTGAAGTACAAAGTTCTATACATCTGATGGGCTTCATAATATTTGCCTTCTTCCACTGAGGATTTTAATTTGGCCAGAACCCGCGTCACACCTCGACTCCCTTGGGCCATGTTGACAAACTCTCGAACTCGATCCCGGAGCGCTGAACTCTTCGAAAAACGGGATAAACTATTCCAATTTTGTGTCCTCTTTTAAAACGTGGAGTGGTTTTTATTATTACCCGGGGGAGGATGGTTATATTTTTGTCTGTTTTTGATATTGATTTTTGGTTTATCTGTATATGTCATTGGGTATTCCAGTACTTTCTGTGTGATTCGCTTAACAGGGCGTTTTCAAACATGTTATCCGTGTCAATCCGGTTTGCCGTGACGTCACTGTCGCGGTTCTAACAAATGTAATATAAACTGGTATTTTCCTTGTAAACTGTTCTGTGTAAAAATGTAATATCGCTGAAGGTTCTACGTTGTATTGAAGTTCTAGCTATGACACGAGTTACGTTTCTTTTAAAAGTTTGATGAATAGTAGAAATATCTTTCAATGTCTGTCTTATATCACCCCCTTTTTAAATTCCATTCTGAAATTACTTGCCCACTTTTTTCGTTAATTATTAAGTAGCCAAAGCCCAGAAGATAACGTATCAAGTGACCAGGAGACAGATATTAGCAAATGACGTCATTTTGTGGGTAATTTTTCCCTATTTAAATGGCTGGGAACTTTGACCCCGCCAACTTGCCTAAGATTTTGTCCAACTAATCATGCAGCAGATAGCATTACTTAATTGCCGATAAAGCACAATATCGCAACAGACATTTTGCGCAAAGTGATTTCAGGAGGAATCTAAATTAAATAGCTATTAGGAAAAAATACCAAGAACAGAGGTAAGATTTAAGAATTATGCATCATAACTGTACATTTACTAACGACAAAAGGCAGGATGATATGATATTGCAATTCACAGGAATTCTACTTGGCTAGAATGTTTCGCCAATCCGACATTTAACCATCATAAAGGCCCTCTCTCAATATATCATTAATTCAAATACATTAACGACAATAACCGGGAGCCCATACTGATCTACTGTAGCACACACACACACACACACACACACACACACACACACACACACACACACACACACACACACACACACACACACACACACACACACACACACACACATATATATATATATATATATATATATACATATATATATATATATATATATATATATATATATATATATATATATATATATATATATATATACAAGTATACACACACACACAAACAAACACATACAAATACACATATACACACATGCACACACACATACATATATACATATATATATATACATATACATATATATATATATTTATACATATATATATATATATATATATATATATATATATATGTGTGTGTGTGTGTGTGTGTGTGTGTGCGTGTGTGTGTGTGTGTGTGTGTGTGTGTGTGTGTGTGTGTGTGTGTGTGTGTGTGTGTATACATATATATATACATATATATATATATATATATGTATATATATGTATTTATATATGTATATATATATATATATATATATATATATTATATTATATTGTGCGTTACCTCCGCCTAACACAGTCAGCTTCGTCCTGTCTAACGCTCACCTCCTTGGACCAGTAACACGCCTACGGTCACGGAATTGTGACACCTCTAAGGGTCAAGGCGGAGAGAGATAACCTCTTTCGGAGGTCATTACCGAGGACCGATTCCAAGACTCTTTCATTTGGTTAGGTTCTGGATGCGGCCTGAGTTTTGACTAGCTTAGGTTAGGTTAGGTTGGGTTTGGTTGGGTTGAGTTGGGTTAGGTTAGGTTAGGTAAAATTAGGTTAGGTTAGGTTAGGTAAAATTAGGTTAGGTTAGGTTAGGTTGGGTTGGGTTAGGTTAGGTTAGCACTTCCGCGTATCTTTCACTCATCCTCGGGGACCAAAAGTGGCTTTCTTCTTTTACTATACCTATAGATGCTTCGTACCATTCTGTCTTGGTATCAATCATGTCTTCACGGTTCATGCCAATTTGTTCTGGCATTACCATATTTTCAAAACAAATTGTTATCAAGTGATACATATATGATAAAATAAACATTGCTACAGATTATTCCTATATTCGGTGCTAAGATAAATGTAACCTTGGCCGAAACATAAAGAAATTATATTTACAATTCAAAAAGGTCATGGTTGTGGACGCCCGTAAGAAAACTGATAAACACAGTATTTTGTAAGAGGATGTGGTTACCCATCCGTGTATGAGAGGCAGGCATTTCTTGTCCAATATTCTAACTGCAACCTAACTGTTATTGTTAATATATAACATAATATAATATAATATAATATAACATAACGTAAGTACTGTAACGCACGGAAAACCCATTAACATATTTCATTGCCTCGAATAAGAAATTACTCCCATAGCAGGTGGGTGGCTCTGCGCAGTCAGCACAGGTGAGAGTCAATTAATATACACGTATCGATCTGGATCTTGAATTCACATTTTGTTTGTTTGCTTGTTTAATTTATCTCATGATCAGTAGGAGAAATCTCTAAGTACACACCCACACACACATATACATATATACATATATATACATACATATA
>NC_091550.1:6573489-6575989 GCF_042767895.1 Penaeus vannamei
TATATATATATATATATATATATGTATATATATGAATCCATATATGCGTATATACATACATATGTATACATACATATATACGTATATATATGTATACACACACACACACACACACACACACACACACACACACACACACATATATATATATATATATATATATATATATATCTATATATCTATATACATATACATACATCTCTCTCTTTCTCTCTCTCTCTCTCTCTCTCTCTCTCTCTCTCTCTCTCTCTCTATATATATATATATATATATATATATATATATATATGTATATATATATACATATACACGCATATATAAGTGTATGTGTGTGTGTGTATGTGTATCGAATACAAGTACAAACAGAGCAACGCGCACCCAAAATTATATTGGCAATGTTCCTGAGGGTTTATAGGAAATAGGATTTGTGATCATGAATTTATCGATCGTGAGGTCGATCATTTTCGAAATAAGGATATCCTCGTTTTTTTTTTCTTAAATCAGGCACATTCATCTGCGAAATAGAAATTTTATAATCATTCCCGTAAAAAGCAACAGGACAGTGCCAATAATCTCTTAACTATTCCGTACAACCCGTCCCTCGATGAAAAACGTCTTGTGTTTCAAGGAGCTGGCACTGACTTTGCTTTTACATATTCGAACACTTTACGTAATATCTTTGCTGAGGCATAATGCAGCCAGCTGGGGTCTTGATGCCACTCCAGGTATTTACACGATTCCTTGTTAGGACTGCTTGAAATTGTACGTAGGCGAGACCGGTAAAGCTTCTGAAAAAAAAAAAAATAATAATGAGCATAGACGTGATGTTAGATACGCCATGGAATCTAATGATTGTTTTATTGACGTGACAAAGGACATCAGCGAAACTGGAAAGACGCAAAATTAATTCATAAATCAAATTCTTATGAGAGAAAAATGCTCGAAGCCCTGATGAATAGGAAAACTGCCTAACTGCTTAACTTGAGTGCTGGCCAATGGGGGTTGGGTGGTCTTACTTCCTCGTTAGTTAATAAAGCCTTCCTCAGACTCTGCGGCCTTGACCCCCCTCCTAAGACTTGATTCAGACCCTGTTCGTTCTGTCCTTCTACCGCTCTATAAACTATATAAATATAAATATATATATATTATTACACACCACTATATAAGGTATATAAAATTCTCTCCTTATATCCATTTCGGTTTATTATTCGTCTGAAAAGGAACTCGTGAAGAGTTCGAAATGTTACATTTACTTTCAATTTAATGTTCTGAGTGGCGCCAAAATATGACAATCAAATACTTTTACATATATTTTTTTTCTTTCTGTATGCCAGAGAGCACTGAGTATTAGTCGCAAATAGCATAGACAATACATATTAGCAACACGATTCTGTTGCGCAGTTTGCATATCTACGGGCGCCAGAGTGCATACTTTCTCCCATCCATCCTTCAGAGCATTCACCTTATAGCCCTTATTAGCATATCGAGTAATATCAATTTCTATAAAATCACTTTATAGATCTCGGTACTCTTTTTCCATCATTCGTATTAGAAACAAATCTCCTTAAAAGTCACGAACTCATGGCAAGAGAGAGAGAGAGAGAGAGAGAGAGAGAGAGAGAGAGAGAGAGAGAGAGAGAGAGAGAGAGAGAGAGAGAGAGAGAGAGAGAGAGAGAGAGAAAGAAAGAAAGAAAGAAAGAAAGAAAGAAAGAGAGAGATGGAGAAAGAAAAAGAGAGACAGAGATAAAGAGAGTCAAAAAGAAAAAGAGAGAAAGAGAAATAGAATGCGGAGACTCAAGAGAGAGAGAGAGAGGAGAGGGATAGAAAACCCCTTCCCCCTGGCAACACCCTCGTCTTCGTCTTGGCTGCAGCAGGAGGTTCCTTTGCCAAGGTCTTCCTCCCGATAGCGCACTCGCCTTCTCACCCTCAACGAAGTAACACATCACAGCGGGTTCTCCAGTCCCTACTCTTTCACCAGTGTTGGAACGAGGCGAAAGACTGTGTCGTTTTAAGAAGGGTTGGCAGATTGCATTATGATCACGAGGACTTTTTGAACTGCTTTGGCGAAACTAGAAGTGTCGGATTAGCGTTTCTTCTTACGGGGGAAAATATTGATAGTTTGTGTGTTTAGTTTACCGTGAGTGAAGAGAGAGGAAAAAAATGTCGTCCAAAGCTAAAATGCAGTTTGTGAAGCGGGCTCTCGGTGTCCAGCAGTATGTGTACAGGTGAGTTACTTGTTATTGATGTGGAATTGATATCAGTAGTACTTGGCACATTCAGTTGTTATGAATTGTTATACTTGTAGCAGAGGTAATAACCTTTATAATGATTATAATCTAAAGATAATTTTTGGGATATTGGTAATCATTAGCTTGTGACTTCAGTATCAAAACTGAAAATAATAGCAGGTTTCTAAAAATAGTGATCATAATAATTATAACGGTAGATATAAGGATAATAGTAATATTAGTGGTAACGATGATACTAAGGATAATTGTTA
>NC_091550.1:6583489-6588489 GCF_042767895.1 Penaeus vannamei
ATATCGTATTTCATGATGTCAGGTATTAACACGAATTTAAAATCCGCGGTATTTGATGAGCATCCAAATATGTATTTCGTGGAAGCTGTCGTGGGAGGGTTAGTACCAGGAACAAAAAAAAGCCAGACGTGGTAACAGGAAGGGTGAATGAGTTAAGTGAGTCTGGATGGAGAAGGTCATTCTAGTGCCGGCGCCCACAGTGGCAAGAACGAGGTGTGTGCGTGCGCGGTCCGTCCACAGTTCGATATCATTACGTACGTGTCTGTGTTTATTTTCAATTATAATGGACGAAAATTTTATAATTAAAAGTTTATAATTATAATGGAAAATTTTATAATTAAAAGTTTTCAATTATCATGGACGAAATGCATCATAAGTGTTGTGTATTTACGCAATATTGTTATGTTTTTGTTGTTTTGATTTTTTTTGTTCACTGATGCAATATGTGATGTGATTGCAACGATCTTTCGATACTTCGTGTTCAGGTGATATGCATGCGAAAGAGGAGTTAAATAGGACACAACTTTCAGCTTGTGGTAACAGTACATTTGTATGCCTGTCCCTTAAACCACAATACGCTTGAGTGTACTGTTAAGTTTATACTTAGAAGAGAAAGGGAAGATATCTGCTAGTCGTCCATTCTGTGTATGGACTTTTAAATAGAAATGTGAAATATGGAAATAGGGGATATGTATGGATATAATTTTTTATTTATGTTATTTATATATATATATATATATATATATATATATATATATATATATATAGAGAGAGAGAGAGAGAGAGAGAGAGAGGGAGAGGGAGAGAGAAAGAGAGAGAGAGAGAAGATAGAGAGAGAGAGAGAAGAGAGAGAGAGAGAGAGAGAGAGAGAGAGAGAGAGAGAGAGAGAGAAGAGGAGCGAGGGAGCGAGGAGAGAGAGAGAGAGAGAGAGCGAGAGAGAGAGAGAGAGAGAGAGAGAGAGAGAGAGAGAGAGAGAGAGAGAGAGAGGGAGAGGGAGGGGGGGGAGGGAGAAAGAGAAAGAGAAGAGAGAGAGAGAGAAGAGAGAGAGAGAGAGAGAGAGAGAGAGAGAGAGAGAGAGAGAGGGGGAGGAGGGAGAGGGGGAGGGAGAAAGAGAAAGAAAGAGAGAGAAAGAGAGAGAGAAAGAGAAGAGGGAGAGGGAGAGAGAGAGAGAGAGAGAGAGAGAGAGAGGGAGAGAGTGAGGGAGAGAGAGAGAGAGAGAGAGAGAGAGAGAGAGAGGGGGGGGGGGGGGAGGGAGAAAGAGAGAGAGAGACAGGGAGAGAGAGAGAGAGAGAGAGAGAGAGAGAGAGAGAGAGAGAGGAGAGGGGAGGGGGAGAAGAGAAAGAAAGAGAGAGAGAAGAGAGAGAGAGAAAGAGAGAGAGAGAGAGAGAGAGAGAGAGAGAGAGAGAGAGTGAGAGGGAGAGGGGGAGGGAGAGGGAGAGGGAGGGAGAGGAGAGAGAGGAGAAAGAGAGAGAAAGAAAGAGAAAGAGAGAAGAGAGCGTGAGAGAAAGAGAGTGTGAGAGAAAGAGAGCGGGAGAGAGAAGAGAGTGTGAGAGAAAGAGAGTGTGAGAGTAAGAGAGAGAGGGAGAGAAAGAGAGACAGAGATAGAGACAGTAAGAGAGAGAGGGAGAGAGAGAGAGAGAGAAAGAAAAAAGGAGAGAAAGAGAGAGAGAGAGAGAGGAGAGAAAGAGAAAGAAGGAGAGAGAGAGAGAGCGAGAGAGAGAGAGAGAGAGAGAGAGAGAGAGAGAGAGAGAGAGAGAGAGAGAGAGAGAGAGAGAGAGACAGAGAGAGAGAGAGAGAGCGAGAGAGAGTGTGTGAGTATAATAAATCTTCTACAGTGAATGTGTAGAAAGCTCGTCCTTGCAAAACCTCAACCGTGTCCACCGGTCTCCAAGGTTCAAGGTCGCCATCACACGAAACGAATTTTAGTTCATTGCCTTTACGATATGTTAAAAATTATATAGTTCATGCCATCAACGTAACGCCTGAGGAGAATTACATCAGGATTAAACTAGGCCGAGAAGAGAACGGTTATGGCCATTGCGGAAATGTGTTTTTAGCTTCGTGAAGGTTGTTGCTAGGGAATAGTTTTCAGGGACGGAGCAGACTTCCTGTTCAACTAACATTTTAAAGAATATATACTCCACCAGTATTTATGATTATATTGTTAGTTTAATTATCAATGTCTAAAACGCTGCAGAAACGAAATAGATATATTAAGTGCTCTATAACCCGTGAATGATAACACTGATAATGAAATATGGCATCTTGTGGAAATAGTTGCCACGTCGCCTTTATTGGTAGCACGACACCATTTATAACATTCATTATAAGGCATTAAACTATATAACTATATATATTCGGAAAATAATACAAACATTACATGAAGAAGAGAATAAAAAAAATATCCATAGACCCTCAAATAAATGCCCCAATGTTAAAGATTACATCAAAGGGTTTAGCCTAAGAGGAACATTTCACACGACCAGCTGTGTGCAACAAAGGCTTCAGTGTTATGAGCTCTTGAAACTATTGTAAATGTAAGTCTTTTTGGCCCAGCACCAGATATTTTGTGCCGTTACTACAGCAGGTTTATGTTATCGGTTCGTTTGAAGGATGTTTTGTCTTCTATTTAGTTTTATAAGAAGTAAAAACGAGTATTGAAGATCAGCTGATATCCGACCCGGTTAGAGAATGTGCTAAATATTTGGTTACTAGAAAGTGTATGCTTATCCAGTGAACATATAGACCAGAAGTGAAGCATGGTCTCTTTTCCTTTGATGTATTTTAGATACACTTCCAAAAATTAGGTTAAAGAGTATTGTGAAATTTTGACAGTACTATGTGGTCCAATTTTGACAGTACTATGTGGTCCACAATGAAGTCCATGATGTTCAGTATATGATAAAAGAAATTGAAATATATATTTATTTTATTTTGAAATTGAAAATGTGAGTGGGAATTATGAATGAAAACCACATGAAAGTATAAATAAGAGCATTTTCATCATGAAATTAAGGTTCAGAGAAAGTGATGCCTGGCCTATATTACATGTGTAGTTATAAAAGTCACAAAAATACAATTTATTTTGAGGACTTCAAAGAGCTTTATTGATTAGTCAGAGGGATGCTTAGCTCTGTGTCTGGAATTTGCAATGTACAACATTTGGTTATTATATTCAGAGGCCAATTATTCCTTGCAATAATTATTGTGGGTACTGTCGTTTATGTATTGATAGGTAGACCGATTTTCCCAATGAAACAAGTACCGTAAATTAATCTACCTAAGTGAGGGATACAGTTGATTATTATAGGTATCAATAGTGATTCAGAGGTTATATTGTTACACTGATCAATGTAGCAACATATACAATCAGGCAAAGAGGATATTGTAAATAATGATGATGAAAGAAATTTACTGTTGAAAGATTGAAAGATTGGAGGCTAGTTAGCCATTGTCGATGCGCAAAGCAGAGAGAGAGTAGTCATTTGTTATAGCCCAAATCTGAATGTAATCCTGTTTCAGAGCTGAAATTATTTTTTATTTTACTTTTCAGACTTTTCTACGGGGAAATGTTAGCTCAAGTGTCTCGGTATCCACTGCGCGTCCCTGTGCGCATTATGCCAGTAAGTATAGTTTGATATATTTCTTATCTCAAACACTGACTGAAGTATTATAACAAAGCAGGATTATTAGATTTATGTTAGAATTTGGTGCTTTTCATTATAAGAAAGATTAACCATTCTTCAACCATACTTCCATTTTTGTTTGTCATAACCAGATATAAATGGGATTTAAGTTTTAAGGTTATATTGATGAAATGATTGTCATTACAGGGGAGCCGAAGACCACAGGCAGTACACCAGGATCGTTTTATTCAGCAAGGGGCAGCTCTCTTGGCTGGATTAGGCTTGTGTATTTCGTCCTTTTCCCTGAAGAAGCTCTCCGCCATGCCACACAAACCAAGACGCTTGATCTAAAAACTGCAGATATAGGCACTTGATGGAAGAAGTCATAATGGAATTAATTTATTATAGTTTATGAAATGAAAGTGTTTTAGGTCAGTTGTCCAGGCTTATACACTGATGTTGTGAAGTCATCATCTTTTGAGTAAATATTCAGCAATACCTTTTTTTCTGTTTATAATTAGATCTTGAATAGAATAACATATTACAAATGTTTTGAGGAGTCATAAATATTAACTACGAGAAAATCCACCTTGAATATAGGTTGTAACTTGTCACTTTACATTTTTAGACTGATGCTGCAAGGAAAGATGCAAAACTGTTATCTTCTATAGTAGTGTATTGTAGTCTTTAAAATTACTTTATGCTTCAACTTCAGAGGATTAGCACTTTTTCCTCTTATAATTGGTAACTTTTGTTGTGGATCATGTATTATTTATATAGTACTGGTCTAAAAGATCATAGCATTTTGTCCATTAAATGTCTATGAGTGTTTATTATGGCTATGATGATTTTTGCAAAGGTTCACCAAATGTTATCTTCATATCTAGCAGAACTTTGTATGGCTGTATAAGAAGGTGCTCTTTGATTTGGAGAAAATGTAGTTGAGACAAGGAAATTCACTCTAATAGCTTTCTGTATTTTTCATTGGTCTGCAAAATTGTGCCTAACCAAAACATTTCTTGACTCAAAATGAAAAAGCAAAGTAAAAAAAATCCTCTTTTTTCTTGATTCTTATATGTTATTCATAGTATTGATTTTCTGAATGGGTGGCATCATGATAACATAACATTGACTTGTTTACAAACTGTTATAAACATCAATTTTCTTTTGTTTTCATATTTTTTTGGTAACGTGCATTATGTAGTGTATTGCAGTACTTGAAGATGTGAATGAAGTTGATAGTAGTGTTTATTCAGATATGTTTTTGCTTTTTTTCTTCAGAGAAATATTGGCCATAAAGTCATTTCCACAGGAATTAAAACCTTAAATGAACATTTCTATAGCTTTTCGGGAGCTTATTTTGTAGTCATTAAC